>NC_143014.1:238420496-238647996 GCF_055824585.1 Amblyomma mixtum | reverse complement strand
AAAATTTCAGGCTCAGCACGAATTTCTTCGTACACCCCATTCTAACTTTCCTTCTTTACTTTCATTACCGAAACGTAACAAGGCGCAATTTTTTTATGATTCCGCTCAAGCACAGCAGTGCACACACTGTAGAATGTTTCCGAGCTGGTTTCCTGTTTGCCAGCAGTTACTGGCGAATTTCGTATTTGTATTGCGAGGAACTATAAGCCGGTCGCGAAGTAACCGATGAATCTGAGTGAAACTGAAAGTAAGAGTTAGCGTAGTGAAGCGCACGGCACCTTTTGCCTTACCTGGCTTGAATATATATTGGAGCCTTTTAGGGGGGGGGGGGGGAGCCCTCTACAGTGAAGGGAGGAGCCACCTATACCTTGTCGCGCCCTCTCTACAAGAGGACAAGAACAAATTAAATGAGAGAATATTATGCGTGCTGCAGTTTCCCCTGCGCGTCAGAGGCGGAGTTAGGTCTATGGACAAAGATGAAAATATCAAAAGAGCCCACTTCCTCCTGAAAGACCCAAAGCATCACCTTCTTATAGTTGGTTACGGCGCTTTGGGTTCAGTGACACAGCCTATTTGACTCTCACCTGTAGCTGAGTGCGAGAGTCGATCTTACGGGCGCTGGACAGAGGTAACTGTTCGAGAACGCACTCAGTCATGCCGGCTTTAAAGCGCTACGAAGCGAACAGACACACTTCTAAGGCCGTTGAAATGGAAAATGGTGCTCACCTCAGACTGGGCTCCTCGTCTTCGCAGGAAAAGGAAGAGACTCAGCAACGCAGGACTCCGTGAACCAAGAGCGCCACTGTGGCCCCAGGGATGCACGCGCAGCGTGACGCATGGAATTTTTCCGCTTCACAAATGCTGGGTTGGCATTACAAGAGTAGAATACAGATGAGTGGTTGAGGTCGCTTAGAATGCGTGCAAAGAGAATAAAAAGTGGTCTAATTAATTATCAAAAAGCTAAGCGAGGAACAAGAATAGCCTGCAGCGGGTTAATGACATCCTGGCCGAAATCAAGAGGAAGAAATGGACTTGAGAAGGGCATGAAATGCGAAGGCAAGATAACCGCTAGTCCTTAAAGAGAGAAAATTTCAAGAGAAGGCAAGCGTAGCAGTGGGTGGCAGAAAGTTAGGTGGGCGGATGAGATTGAAAACAAATTTGCGGGGATACGGGGGTCGCAACTGGTAAAGGACAGGGTTAATTGGAGAGACATGGGAGAGGCCTTTGCCGTGCAGTGGGCGTAGTGAGCCTGATGGTTTCTTGTGCAACAGCGAAACGGCACAAGGCCAGAGGACGAGAAGGGACGATACATAGCGCTGACTTACAACAGAAGTTTATTCAGGAAGCTATGCTTATAAAGGCGCCAGCGACACTGAAAACCGAAAAGCACAAAGAACCGTGACAGATATCCCTCCGACCAGGCACGTTTTTGATACCACAAGGTTAACACGTGTGCCAAAATTCATATTCTTCCTGCAAGATAGCGACAGAAGGGGTGCTTACACACCTCTCACCCAACTTCATAATCTCAGACGCTTCGATAACTTCTCTAGTCAGCTGATCTCTGTGTTTATTAACAATCCTGCTTTTATCATATAAAGGCTGGCAAGAACAATCATGGCAGTGAACACAGATGTGGCGTGCAGCATTCTTGACATCGTTTTTGTGCACCCTTAGCCTATCGTTCAAACAACCACCAGTTTGGCCAACATAGGAACCACCAGAACTCAAACGGATCGAAAACACCAGATTTTCTACGTACTTCATAAATTTAACCTCATGCTTTTTTGTGCGGCTTTTTTGGGAGCACAAAAACGATGTCAAGAATGCTGCCCGCCACATCGGTCGGCTGCCCGCCACATGCTGACAAGAAGAGATGCGAAACTCCAACCAATCAGGGAGACTTGCACCTGCGGAATGAACAGAATGCACTTGAAACGGCGAACCACCTCTGGTCGGAGGTGGTTTTGTTCAGCTGAAAGAAGCTGTGATATATGCACACGATTTCCTGCAGATAATTTCAATAAATACTAAAAGCAAGCGCGTGCACTATATTATAAAATTATGGTGTTTAAAAAAGAGCATGATTGCCGGCAAATGACGTACAAGTGAAAGCTGGATGGTGCAATACAATTTATAAATTGTAGCGTTTAACGTGAAATTGCACAGCGCATGAGCGCATTTGTTTTTCCGCATAGCGAAATGCGGCCACCGAGGCCGGGATTAAAGCCACCCGATTGGCACCAGCAGCCGACGCCACCGAGCCACCGCGGCATCAATATGTTTTCAGCCAACTCGGTGTTCGCTTGTCACTACGTGAAAATCATCGCTTTCCGGCTGCGTTTACCCGTAAGCTTAACCTCTACCACATAAGGACCAGCGAATGACGGAGCAGAAGAGAAAGGGGGCTATGATCGTTGGTTCTATTTTTATACATACATGGATATGCCACAAGGCGAACTCCTAGAGGCCTGTCAATGCGATTTTAGAGTGGTAGGGTTTTGACCATTGCAGTTGGGGCGAGCTTCTTCGGTCATTTCAGATTAGCAAATCACGTAGGATATGTGCAAAGAAAGAAAAAAATGCACGGACCTGGTGCTGAATTACTAAAAAAAATTCATTCTAAGCGCGCATTTTCTTCGTACTCCACATTCTAACCATAATTATTGACTTTCTTTACCCGAACATTATCAGAATGCTTCATTTCTTCGGTGGTAGCCGTCAATCACAACAGTGCTCGCATTGTACAACACTTCAAGACGGGTTCTCCACTTTGTAGCAGAGACTGACAAACTTCGTATTTACATATCGAGGAGCTACAAACGGCCGCAAAGTATGTGCTAAACCTGATAGAAACTGAATGTGAAGATTAAGCGTAGTACAGCGCAGGGTGGCTTGGTCTTATCTGCCTCTAAGGCATGTTGTTTCTGCACTGAAGGGCGCATAGCGAATGCTAGGCAAGAAGCCATCCGAGATTCCCCATATTTTCACTTATAACATAAATAATAGCAGACTGCTTTCAGTGTTGGAATTTAAATATCTTGGTGTATATTTAACAAGTTCAATGTCTTGGCATCGTCACGTGCATTTCGTTACTGCCAAAGCCTGTCGTGTTTTAGGTTTCCTGCGACGTAACGCTAAACTTTTCCCTTTAAAGACTAAAGAACTGCTGTATAATACAAACGTTAGAAGCATACTTGAGTATGCTTGCACAGTCTGGGATCCGAAAACTTTGCTTGACGTTCAAAAGCTAGAAAGAGTTCAGAATTTGGCCGTTCGTTTTGTTTTCAATAACTGTGGGCGATATTTTAGTGTAACGAGCGCGAAAAAATCTTTGGGTTGGGGCTCACTTCAAAAACGTAGGAAAGTACTGCGTTTAAAATTATTTCATAATATTTTTCATTCTAGAACTGGAATAGACAGAACCAAATATATAGCCAACCCTGATTACGTGTCTTTACGTAGAGATCATTCACTTAAAGTTAAAGAATACAGGTGCCGGACTGACCTTTTTAAAATGTCTTTTTTCCCCAAAACGGTTTCTGAATGGAACAAGCTGCCTGAGGAAGTAGTGTCCATATTATCAAATGATTCATTTTCTTCCATGCTGTGACATTTTTTTGTGTATAATAATTCCGTGTTCTTTCTATCTCATTGTTATCTTTTTTTTTTGTAACCACCTGCATGCGGTGGCATTTGTGTACTTTTTCTTCTACCCCCCCACTGTAATGCCAGCCAATGGCGCTGTGGGTATGATGATAAATAAATAAATAAATAAATAAATAAACACTTTGAGACATGCCTTATCGCGCCCTCTCTACGAATGGAACAAGAACGAACCGGATAAGCGAATATCGCTCAACGTCAGGCGCCGCTGAGAGCAGCAGTGCATTTTGATCTTCGCGTCAGAGATCAGTGTCCGTCTCTGGGCGAAGAAAGAAAAGACACAAGAATCCTCGTCCGCCTAAAGGACACGAAAAGCAACCTTCTTAGAGTGGATGACGACGCTTTCGAATCAATTATGACAGTTAAACCTGACTCATACGCGTAGCTAAGGAACGGAGTCGATCTTAACTCCGGTGGGCGAAGGTTATTATTCGAGAACGCGTTCAGTCGCACTGGCTGTGGGCTGCTGCCAAGCGAACAGGAGAACTTTGACGGTCCTAGAACTGCAAAATGGAGCTCACCTTAGAGCGGGCTCCTCGTATAGTCTTAGGCAAAAGGGACAGAGGCAGCAAACGCAGGACTCGCAGTGCCAAGAACGTCGCTGTGGGCCCGGGAATGCACGCGCTGCGTCGCGGGTGGAAGTTTTCTTCTTCCGAAAATTTTATTGGATTTGAAAGAATAAACACCAGAACAGAATAAATGAGCGGTCGATGCCGATAAGCATGCATGAAAACAAAATGAATATGGCGGCATAAAGTGTGAAAAAGCTAAGTGAGAAACAAAAATAGCCAGCAGTCAACAGAAAGCCTGCGCACTGCACGAAGTGGGATGATGAACGCTGAAGAGGGCAAGGATGAGCCACAGCGGAGGAAAAAAGTAGAGGAAACTACTCTTTTTAACAGAATGTGTTATTTTGCCTAAAACTGCAGCATTTCTAGAACGACAAAACATGGCAAGAAATGGCGAGAAATTAGGACGGCTAGAGTAGGTCTTAAACGGCTGGGTCGGAAATGGTACTGGTTAAGTTAAAACTGCAGGTGAGAACTGCGTCTTCGAATTTCTTGTAAAAAAATTGGCAGTGGCTTAGCTCTGGTTAAGCCTGGATATACAAGCGAAAAGCTGCAGTTATGCTTTGTTTGACGTCATGGCTGTCGCAGTTCGCGCACAATGCACTGGGAGCACCACGGTAGCGGTGTAGATTTTGATCCAACTCCCTCGCTACCACTTCTGGGTCTTCTTTTCTTCCTTCCATGGCGAATGTCTGCGCCTCTTCTACGGCTGCCGCCGCCGCTCACACGTGCGTTTTCGCAACGCCTTGCGAAAGAACCTTCTCTTGGGACGGAGACCGCCGTCCCAACCGTCCCAAGCGGTTAACCGATGGCGAGGAGGAGAAGTAACGACGGAGCGCGCGCCGCGGCGCGCGGCCTCTTATGTCCGCCGCTGCCACTCGGGCATAACGCGATACGAACGCGATAAGAACCGCTAGCAGCGGCGAAGGGTAAACCAGTGGCGAGGAGGAGGAAGGGCGCGCCGCGGCGGCGCCAAGGGGTGGCTCACGCGAAGCGCGTTGTTGACGAGCCTTTTTCGCTTCAAAACCTCTGCCTCTCCCGTAACCGAGAGTAGCGTAAGCATAAAATGTTTACGGGCATATCGCGAAGTGTACGTGGACACGACGGGACGCAGGCCTGACAAGAATGTATATGCAGCTCTTTCGAAACTTGTCTAAAGTGCGTAGAGGCGAAAGCGTTTTCCGCACCACTTTGCCTATGTGACACTGGTGACGTCACCACTGGATTACGTCACACATAATTGATGACGAAGTGATGACAAATTACTAATTAGTGAATAATTACTGATATATGACTAAATACTAACTAACTGCTAATTAATGACGCTTAAGCTTCGCCTTTAGGAGTGGAACGTGACAGCGTGCTGTAGCGCTGCCAGGCAGTCCACGGAACGCCATCACCCGTTCGGCGCGATGCCTTGCTCTTTGAACGCGAGGCTTTTCGAGGAAAGGAAATTATGCAGTAATTCTCTGTCATCTCGGTGGACACCCGAACCGCACTGTACAGGAAGGTAGGAACGCCACCACCCGTTCGGCGCGATGCCTTGGCCTTTGAACGCAATGCTTTTTGAGGAAAGGAAATGGCGCAGTAATTCTCTGCAATCTCGGTGGACACCCGAACCGCACCGTACAGGAAGGGAGGAACGCCACCACCCGTTCGGCGCGAAGCTACCGGCGCTTGTATGCCGGTCCTGTAGGAAGGCTTAGAGAGTCTCGTTAAATCTCGTACCGTGCCCGGATGCTCTCGTTGCAGCTCCCGAATGTGTGGAATTCAGTGCCCGGATGTTGGCTCTTGGTCTAGGCGTGACGTCACCACAGTGCCGACAACGGGAGCTAAAAGCATTTCATGCTTAAAATCTATGCATATTATCAATCGCCAGGTATAAACGTATATGATTACAGTAAAGGAAGCGCGACATATTTAAAATCTACTCCTAGGTCCTCCCCGACATTCTTGGCCAAAATTTTGAATATTGACAAATTGTAAGGTACAGGTATAGAAACATTGAAGGCACATTCTTCCGACATGTAGCAAAATATTTCTTCTATAATATTTCCTCGTTAACATCGAGCAGTTAAAACTGCCATAGAAGGTCAATAGGGAAAATTTGAGGCGAGCAAGAACGTTAATAGCAAAGCTAGAATGCAAGCCTACAGACGACAGATCTGAGGATATAATGATTCTTAAAGTAAAATGTTGCAATATATGAAACAATTGCCCTCATAAACTCTTTACCATTCAAGAATGCTTTTGTCCAGATTTGTTGAGCATGTTTTACTTAGCCGTCTTATGAGTCAGCTCGTTTGGCCTGTCTTATAACCTCCGGCTCCACTTGAACTACTTTTTTCCCAAAACGATCTTTATCATTAGTGAAAGTATTCGATAAAGTACCAGTTGTTTGCAAATTAAGAAATAACACACCAATTCAGAAGGGCACTTTGTTAACCTAAAGTGCGGTGAGGTGAAAGCATTAAGCGCGGTGTTGCTGCTTTTGTCACTGATCTGTGGTTAATATGTTAAGTACACAATTTTTTATGAATCTTAAATGCTGGAGACACTCAAGGGCGCTTGGGAGGCATCGGTGTGATTCGACACCTTTCTGCAAACACTCTCCAGCGTCCTAGACAAGGAGATCACATATGCATTGGTAGGAAGTATACCGTAGCCATTCGCACGGGCGGCGTCGAATCGGAATGATGGTGGTTCGGATCCCATCGTGCACAAAGATTTTTTTTCTGGTCTGACTAGAAAAGTGTGACACCTCTGCTGAACCCCTTCTACTGACAACCTTCTGTCGACAACGATGAGGCATTGAAGGCGTCCGCCTTAATAAGATTAAATTACAAAAAAATGGTAGATGCAACGAATTTTCCCTCATTGTTCTTTTAAAACCACTTACATCAACCTGGGCGAATGATTTTCTGTGATGTTAACTAAGTAATTTTTCTAGAGAATGTCTCATACTGACCTCCAAAAGCAAGCAAAATTTTCTCTTTCATAGCGCGTCTGGCCTCCCCGAATTAGAGACCTAGCGTTTATCGCTCCTTTTTCTGTTAAACACGACATTTGTCTGCATCGATAAAACTGCTGACGTAAATAGTGCGGTGCCCCGCCGCGGTGGCTCAGTGATTAGGGCTCTGCACTGTTCTGGCCGCGGCGGCCGCGTTTCGATGCGAAAGAAAAGGCGCCGTGTACTGTGTGATGTCACCGCCAGTTAACGAACCCCAGGAGATTGAAATTTATGCCTCGCCCTCCACCACGGTATCACTCACAGCTCATGTCGCTTTGGAAGGTTAAACCCCATAAACCGTACCGTGAATGATAGCGCGATGTAAACACTCTCGAGTTGTTCTTGTTGCCTCTTGAAGAATGGCCTTTTTCTGTTCACTGTCGACAGACTGCGATCTTTTTTTTTTCTTTCGAAATATAAGTATGTGTCATCTTGCGGTTTCTTATAGAAGCTACCGGCAATCAAAAGCTCGGAACCACTGTGGTGGGCTGACCAGCAGACAGCATAATCCGCTTTTACGAAGTGAACTGACTTCATCCGAAGCGTTTTAGCATTTAAATTCACAAAGTTTTTGCTCCGACAACAGCGTATGCTCATATGTTTGCTCCGCTTCAGTGGAATCGCAGGCCTCGGACCGTTCGCCACTTGGGTGAAACACGTGATGGCAGTGGCTTTCGCAGTTCAAAGAAGGCTATATTAAAAAAAATTAAGAGAACGTCTGGCATGAAACAAGCGTACTGGTTTCGGAGTTTTTTGTCTCGAAGAATTTGTAGTATCGGACCGCCGAATAACCGTAAAAACACGTAATCATAAAAGTCCACAGCTCCGAAAGTCATATGCACGCTATCTGCCAAGACCTGAAATTGGGCAATTCCACTGAAAAACTCTACTTGAAGATAGGGTTTCACACACCACTCTCTGCAAGAAAGTTTTAACACACGATTACAGAGGGAGGTGTATTTTTATTCCACCAATTTTTACGGTACATGAGGCATAAATTTTGTTTTCCAATCATCATCCAATTATCAAATCATTAGAACTCCCCAGGCAGCGCTCACGAAAAGCTGTCTCCATACAATGCAGAGCAGCGTTGCGAAACAAGTGCAACGTCTTTACAGTGCTGGCTACTCACCAGCACTGGTGCGTAGTGTTTCTGAGACCCTTCTACAGAAGTTAAAAGTTCAAGGCAAAGACGCAGGCAAGCCTGAGCAGGCTAAACGGCCTCTCCTGGTCGTAATCCCATATCATCACAAGCTGTCCCATAACTTAAAGAAGGTCGCAAAAAGGAACAATGTTAATCTTGTCTTTTCAGCCCCGTGTAAACTATCACAAATTTGTACCTTGCTGGCAAAGCAGAAGAAAAAGGTTTGCCCATAAGACATGTTGATCCATTTACGCAGTGTGCTACATGTGTCGTCTATGAGATACCTTTGAAGTGTGGGAGCGTTTATATCGGTCAAACCGGCAGGTACCTCATCGAGAGACTGCTTGAGCACCGCAGGAAGGTACGCAACAAAAGCGGCGGGCAAGCCCAAACAGCCACTTTAGTCCTTCAAAGGCTCCATGCTTTTGCTTTTCTCACCTTAGTGTCAAGGATCTTAAGCAGTTCATTGTTTTGAAGTAGGTGGCTCAGCCTTGAATCAATAACAAATGAGCAGACCTTCACTGTCGTATTGGTTTCGAACCTGGCAATTTTTTCCGAAATTTTATGCACTGTGCTTAAATACAAGAATTCAAATGACTTACGTACTAGCCTAAAGCACTTTGAAAAGGCCAGTGGATAGTGAAGATTTTCTTGTGTTCATATATTGGGTTGTTTTTGTTGTTCTACTGCAATTTTTAGTTATTCGCAAAAAATTGTAATACTACATCTCTTATATGTGTTTTACTCATTTATGCATTTCACGCATTCGTTTCATGCACTGGCACCTCCTCTTTGTGCCTTTGGCACAACCAGTAAGTGCGGTGTCATGTGTGCGCAAAGAAAATGAGTAGATGTACTGTGCCACTATGACAACGCTAAGCTCTGTAGTGCGTGCATGTTTTTTTTCTGAGCACTGTTCTCTTTCACAGTGCTATGCCAATGACAGATCTTTTGCAATGATACATGATGGGAAGTTTTTGTAGGTATATGCATAGCTTGTGCACAGTGACACTACCATTGTGTGGTATTTTATGTTAGCATATTGGGTTGTTTTGTTGTTCTAGTGCCATTTTTAATTATTTGCAAATAATTGTAATACTACATCCCTTATAAGTGTTTTACTCATTTATGCATTTCACGCATTCGTTTCATGCACTGGCACCTCCTCTTTGTGCCTTTGGCACAACCAGTAAGTGCGGTGTCATGTGTGTGCAAAGAAAATGAGTAGATGTACTGTGCCACTATGACAACGCTAAGCTCTGTAGTGCGTGCATGTTTTTTTTTCTGAGCACTGTTCTCTTTCACATGTGCTATGCCAATGACAGATCTTTTGCAATGATACATGATGGGATGTTTTTGTAGGTATATGCATAGCTTGTGCACAGTGACACTACCATTGTGTGGTATTTTATGTTAGCATATTGGGTTGTTTTGTTGTTCTAGTGCCATTTTTAATTATTTGCAAATAATTGTAATACTACATCCCTTATAAGTGTTTTACTCATTTATGCATTTCACGCATTCGTTTCATGCACTGGCACCTCCTCTTTGTGCCTTTGGCACAACCAGTAAGTGCGGTGTCATGTGTGTGCAAAGAAAATGAATAGATGTACTGTGCCACTATGACAACGCTAAGCTCTGTAGTGCGTGCATGTTTTTTTTCTGAGCGCTGTTCTCTTTCACATGTGCTATGCCAATAACAGATTTTTTGCAATGATGCCTGATGGGATGTTTTTGCAGTGGCACTACCCTTGTGTGGTATTTTATGTTCACATTTTATGTTGTTGTGTTTGTTGACGGCTGTTTTTAACTTTTTTTCAGATAACTGCATTAATTACATCCCTTAAGTGTGTTTTACTCATTTGTGTGAGCAGCATTGTTTCCGTGTACCCAATAGAGCTGCAAAAAGTAAACTTTTATTTCTGAAAACATGAGTACAATTAATATCACTGGTTACAAAACCACATCACTCAAATAAGTTATTGTTGCTGTTCCGCATTTCACTATACACACATAAATACTCGCAAAAATATTAAAATGTAAAACTGCCATGATTACTTGTACTGTGTAAGAATGCGGTAACAAAACAGTAAAACTTTAAGGGCTACAAGATAGAGAATTCAAATGTTAAATCTGCCATGATTTTTTGTGCTGTGTAAGAATGCAGCGACAAAACAGTAAAACTTTAAGGACTAGAAGATGGAGAATTCAAATGTAAAAACTGCCATGATTATTTGTGCTGTGTAAGAATGCAGTAACAAAACAGTAAAAGTTTAAGGACTAGACATTAGTTTGCTGCTACACCAGAAAATATAATGACATTCGATGGAAACGACATTAGGTATCAAATGAGTCTACGGAACTCATTCGCCAGCGATCTCCGACCTAATGTGTTCCCTCAACACCAGAGACTCGGTGAGAATATACACCGAAAATAAATTTCAAAAGTGACGCAAGCATTATAATATTTCAGCGTTCGTATAATTTTGTGTTCGTTCACTTATTTATATAATAATGCCAAATAGCACTGGAAAAATAAAACTGCCACTCTCGCTACCAGCCAACCGGAATGGACGAGCAGCCATATTTTTTTTCTGTAGCCTGGCCCGAAGCCAGCCGTAGCCAGCCCATGAGCCAGCGGCAGGCGCGTTGTGTTGCCGGAGTACGCTGTATGCCGGAGTATCCGGAGTCTGGAGTGCTGGCTGTGCCTGTTGCTGCGGTCGTGTTCACTCTCTATACTTTCCGGATCCGCGATGGCCAAGGGTGGAGCAAAAAAACGAGCTCAGTGGACGGAGTCAGAGACTTTCACTCTAATAAAAGTGTGGCAGGACCACCTCTGTGACTTGCGCCGGACGAAGAGGAACACGAAAGTTTATGCGGCAATTCAAGAAGCCCTCCATGCCGAGGGCATTGAAAAGCCGCTTAAGGCAATCAAGGAAAAAATCGAGAACCTTGGCAACAAGTACAGGTAAGCATTGCCTTTTTTTTCGTTATGTAGTACGCGATCTGAACCAGCAGCGCGCAACAGCATGGACATGGAACCCGGGGACGACACCCGCGCAACGGGAGTGCGCGTCTTGTTCCGTCTTCATGTCGGTGCATATTGCTGATAATTTCTGATGGAAAATTGACTAGACAGACCTGTGCGAGGAACTAGTTGTTTGCCGTCCGCTTTTTTTTTATTTGGTAGTCTTCGCTGCGTAAAGTGACAGCAGCCAACTCGAAAAAAAAAACAGAATCAAGCGTTTACTTACACGACCGTATGCCAATTTGTTTCATCACAGTGGCTTTTATCATGATGTCGCGGTCTTTCTCTCCTTAAACATTGTAATCTCGTAGCAATGCTGAAAACTTCATGAACAATAACCATTACTTCCAGGGAGCTGAGCAAAAAAATCACGGGGCAAGGAGGAATCACGTGGAAATTTTATTGTGAATTGCACCAATTCCTAGGCTCACTTCATGCTAATGACTGTAGCCTAGCGGAAGGGACAGTCTGTCGCCAGGAAGCCACTGCTCAAGAGGTAAGAAAAGGAGCTGTATGTACAGTCTCTGAACTGCCGCCACACCTTCATGGTTTTCAGTCAGTACTCTTGTGACACATGACAATATTTTATTTTTTTTCCCGAAGAAAACCAGTGCAAAAAATGTGTGCAAGTACCATGGTGTGCACCATTCTGAAGCCATATCCTTCTTTACCAGCTCTCATATGATGATGGAACAAGCTGAATATGTGTTTATCACAGTATGCCACATAGCTTGTATATTATTCTCTTGCATGGCTTGTGTTTGTGATTAAACACTGATTGTAGCCCTTACCATAGAGGTTCTAAAGCCACACTTATCTCATGTGTCAATCTATTGTGCTTCAAGTTCATGATTACTTTGTCCTTGCATGCCAACATTTGATATGTGTTACTGGTTCAGCTTTTCCACAGCATGGTGCACGGCCAAGATGAAAGCCCTGTTTATACAGGTCCTACAGAGCATGTAGATGAGACATGCAACGGCCCATCGCCCCTGCAGCTTTCCAGCCCTGGCAGCCCTGACCAGATTTCAAGAGCAACTGTTCCAGGACCACAAACACCAGCGGAGACGCAGTTGACGCCTAGGCAGCGGCCCACTTCCATTCGCCCAAAAAGGCCACAGGGAGACCTTACTGAGCCAGCTGATCGAATAGCAGCGGAAGCTGCGCATCGCTTTCGAGAATTCGAAGCAGAAAGAAATTGAGCTCGCGGAAAGGGCAATGAAAATTCAAGAAGAGGCTGCTGAGCGGGAAAAGAAGGCTGCTGAGAGGGAAGAGCGCATGATTTCGATTTTAGAAAAGTGCTTCAATAAATAAAATTAGCAGTGATTGGTGCTTTGGTAGTTTATGTTGCATGGTGCTTTCAGTTACGGTAAGAAGTCACATGCTGAAAGCAGCTTGCCATTCAACACATGCCAAAGTAATGCATGTCGCAGCTGAACACACAGGCTCCATTTTTGTAGCTTGCCGGAATTTCATTGCACATGTGATGGCTGGCTTTGCATTTGGAGTTTGTACACACGTGCTCATGGATATGCACACCAAGATTTATACAAAAACTATTAGTATAAAATACTGCAAGACACCTTATTAGAAAAGAAGGAAGAAGAAATCTCAAAATGGGCTAATAAAGCATAAACAATTGGGACACAAGGCAACTCGTGAATGTTTTGTATCACTTAAAAGTATAAACACGGCTACGGACTGTGCCACTTGTTAATTCCATACAGTTGTGGTGACTTCAACTGCTAAAACTATGCACACCACTCATAACAACAACCACATGCACACCATTCGTAACAAAGAAAAAGCAGCTGCAGTGTTGAATGTACTATGAAAAATTAAGACCTGCTCCACCTGCCACTAGAAGCTGCAGTTGTAAATATTTTTAAGCACAGTTGCAAGTTCGGAGCTTTCACTGTTTGTTCACAACATGTGCAATGTTTTCTTGCTGAAAGCTGAACACTCCTCAGATTCCTGCTGTGCGGGATGCTCTGTAGAGGCTTTCTTTTTTAGAGAAATAAGTGGCGAGGGCTGCCCTGACTTCATTTCCATGGCTGCTGGCTTCAGTTGTGTTATGCACAGGCTGTGCATACAAGGAATCGAACTCGTGTGCTTCCTGTACCCACTGCTGTTCTATGGGGTCATTTAGAGCTTCACAGATGTTGTGCAGAACACATGCTGCTCTGATGGCTCGCTTAGCAGTTGGAAGCTTACACTCCATTCGCTTCATGACAAATCTGAAGCGAGCCTTCAGCCGTCCGAAGGCATTCTCTACTATTCTTCTGGTCTTTGACAAGTTATAATTGAATTGTGCTTCTTTCAAGCCTGGAAGAGCATTCGCGAACGGCTTCAGAAGATTTGAAGTTAGAGGGAAAGCTTGGTCGCAAAGCACCACTGGTGGCACAACTACTCCCTCGATGACGGACACAGGTGACTGGAAGAAGTCGCTCTGAATGTGCTTGGAGAGCTGTGACCGTCCGTACACAAAAGCATCGTGGCACCTTCCAGGACTCCCCACATTCAGGTACCGGAAGCTGTACTTGTGGTCAACAATGGCTAAAAGAATAATGCTGTGCCTGCATGAAACAGAACAAAAAGGAAAATATTAGCACTTCACAATTTCGTAATTTTTCTCTGCAGAAAAAAAAATAATACATGGCAATATTTCTGTCTTCATCAGCCAAGGTACCGCTAGCATTCTTCTAAGCTCACGGACCTTGAATTGAAGGCACAGAAGTCAGTGCATAAAAAGAGAGGCAGAAAACTGCCTGGTTGCTTGATTAATGGCTTCAAATTTAACACACAAAAAGATAAAAACACACTTACCACCCTTTATAATTGTAGTAGTCAGCTGCATGCTCTTGTGGTGGTGAGATCGGAATGTGACATCCATCCTTAGCGCCGAGCCTGGGGGAAGCCGCTGAACGCATAGAACTCACGGATGTGATTGGGCATTTCTTGCCGGCTGATCATGTGAAGCCACTCCCCTCCCAACACATCAATGACTGCGGCAAAAAACTCCTTGGTGATGAGATTCACTGTTGACCGTCCCACACCAAACAGATGAGCGATGGTCTGGTCCTCAGCGCTGGAACGCAGCCGGTACAGTCCTATCGCTTTGCGTTTTTCAACCGGAATGGCTTCCCGCATATTTGTAGTCGCGCGTTCCAGGACACAGCTCAGCGCGTCAACAATATAGCGGAACGTGTCAAAAGTGACGCGTAGCGACTGCCGAAAATGCAGTTCACCCAACTGCGGCAAAGTTTCTTCGAACCATCTTTCATTCCGCTGGAACATCCATCGCTCTCGAGGCACCGCTGGCAAACTTTCAGCAATAGCTGCACTTATCGTGAAGGCATTCGCGATAAGTCGCTGCTCAAGGTCAGCACTCATAGCTTCTTGACGGCGTACGGCTGCCCTCAGCTGCGATAATCTGCTTCTATACTGGGCCAGCCTGCTGCGGCTTTGCGCTCGCAAGCATAAAATCGCAGCGATCGCATTCCGCTGCCGTGAATCCATTTCACAGATGAGTGATTGTATACACACGACGTCGTGTTCGCCGACCGGAGGTTTGTACACGCACGACTCCATGACGCACGACGTGGGTCGCTTGAGCCGTCTAGCGTCGAAAATTGGCGTTCGCTCTCGCCGCGCGTAGTCGCGTACTGCGTTTTTTATGCGAAGCATATTGCTAGAGCTACCACTCACGCCGTCGCCGTGGGACCCCCACGTGACACCGTGACGTCACACCACGTGACAACGGATGAGAGAGCCGGCCTCCACCTCGCGCCGTCGCCGTGGGACCCCTAGCCGTCACGCCACGTGACACCGTGACGTCACACCACGTGACATCGGATGAGAGAGCCGGCCACAAGCGTTTGCGGGTAGGTAGGCTGGAAATGCTGATTGGTCAAAAAAATGTGACGTCATACGCGTGACGTCATAGGTCACGTGACATTTAATGACGTCATGTCCGGTTGGGGACAGGCGTGTTTTCCCTAGATTTTTCCCCGCCACCGCTCGTCAGCGGACGGGGCTGCTCGCGAGGAGCCCAGAGGCGAGGAGGCAGCGTGCACTGCAGCGTTGCCTCTTCGGCGTGTCCCCGTCATGTCTTTCGACCCGCCGCGGTGGCTCAGTGGCTATGGCGCTCGGCCGCTGATCCGAAAGACGCGGGTTCGTTCCCGGTCGGGGTGGTCGAATTTCGATGGAGGCTAAATTCTAGAGGCCCGTGTACTGTGCGGTGTGAGTGCACGTTAAAGAACCCCAGAAGGTCGAAATTTCCGAACCCCTTTCACTACGGCGTCCCTCATAGCCTGAGGCGTTTTGCGACGTTAAAACCCCAATAAACCATAAACCCATGTTCTTCAGTGCGCGCGCGAGATTAAAAAGCGCACCTGTCGCGCTGCGCTGTCACACTGCATGGCTGCTTCCGTGCATTTCTTGCGGACTCCTTTCAGTCATACTTAGCTATACTATTGATCAAAAGGCTTCTTAAGCAGTTATTTCAAGTTTTATTGCTATGTATAAAGAATATGTTTGTAGCAGGTGCGTGAGCCCGAACAAAAGAAAACTGTTTTTATTCCCCTTCAGTATTCCTGCTTATCGAGACTTGAGCATTTATATGTTGCAGTACAACTTTTTTCAGGCATCACAACTGATGTTTCGATGTGTTTGGTACATATTCATCTTCAGACATCTCATGTCAGTTGGGTAAAAAAAGAATATACGAAATAATACTTGACTGCATCAATTGTGAGTGAGGCAACTAGCATCACGTATAGCATGCTCTTGAAATTCCTCTAGCTGTTGCACAGAAGTCTGTAATTGACTTCATTGTAGCTTCATACTTGCACCATTTAAACTCTGCACATAGCTCTTTTTTCACAAAAGGAAATGTGATTAGGTTTCTGAATAGAGCTGTGCACGGGCCGCAATTTCGAACCCGCGCCCGGCCCGGGACTTAACCTACCGACAGGAAGCCCGGCCCGACACTGAAGGACCCTGAGCACGCTCGTGCTCGGCCCGACCTGCAAAGCGGCGACGACACAAAAAGAGAATTTCAGGAAAATGAGTTTATTTCAATGACATTCAAATTTTGACCTCGCATTCCAGATCACAGTTTGGGATTATACACAAGACACAACGCATAAAGGTATAGATTTGTCACTCTAAATATGCAAGTTGTTCATTGATGATGGCTTTATCGAAACAAGAGCGGCGCTCTTTCATTACGAATCCTGCGGCGCTGAAATTTTTCTCGTGCTTGAATTGGTGGCCGCAACGGCTAATACTTTCATAGCAAGAAGAGAAACGCTTGAAGTACGAAGGGGAATGACAGACGTGGTGTCGTAAGCCATGGATGACGTGCCACGACAGGAAGACTGTTGACTTGTCAGAGGATAAGCGAGCAAATAAGCGACAGGGCGGCGCTATCCTGCGAATGCCGATGTGGCCGCGACGTCCCTGCTTCTACTATTCACGGGAAGGCACGGTGCTGTGTTCACTTCGCTGACAAGCGATTACGGCGAAACGCAGCACTGCGCCGGAATAGTACGAGCTGAGCCGTAGTGGAGGCGCCAGTGACATTCTTCTAATGCCATTCATGTGGTGGGCCCCCCCCCCCCCCTTCGCTCTCGCCCGCGACTATTGTCCGTCTCCACGGCCGGAACCGGAGAGAGTAGCTCCTGCTGGGTACGCGGACAAGAGAGAAGGCTGCCGGCTCTGCAGTGCGCTGCGAGTGGCGAGTGGAAGAATTTAACCTTTTCCCGATGTGCTGCTGCAGCGCGACTCCGTGACCCCGCGACCTCGCGTGCGCCGTACGCAGCCCTGCCTCCGCTTCCCAGAACCATCCTTTCTTCTTACAAGGCGCCCAAAACTGGTTGCTTTGCCCCAACGTTGGTACTTGCTAGAACAAAAAATGCGTTTCCAGCCCCAGCTAGCTTTTTTTTTAGCGTTTGTACTTTCCTCCCGTCCTTGTACATTCCCTCCTGGATGGTCTAGACACAAATCACTTCCTGCTGTGCATACAAGACGCCCAGCGCACCACAGCCATATTCGCACTTCGACATATATGATACATGCTTTGCCCAACTTAGAGCCCTGGGCGTTTGGTTGTGAGTAACACCGTATGGCGCGTAATGCATTCCCATCAGGCAGAATTAAAATATGAGAAAATTCATCGCAAGATATATTTCCTTGTATTCTCCAAGTAAATAACTTCCATACTAACTCCAAAAGATAAAACAACTCAGCGTGTAAAAAAGGTGAATGCAAAAATACACTACTTTTGTGCAAAATTCACAGGAAGTGCACTTAAATTGCCACAAGTGCATGGCCAATTAAGGAAAAAAAACAAGGGCAAAGGATGGAGACGCACAACAGGAACACAGGACGACGCTGTGTTCTGTGTTCCTGTATTCTGTGTTCCCACTTCTGTGTCCCCGTCTTTTGCGCTGGTTTTCTTTCTACAATCGTGAACCAATTAACTCGCCCAGCTCTCCACTCTACTGGACCAATAAGGCATCAAGCTTCACAGAGCATTAGTGTTATATCTTACGCTACATATTTTCGAATTGTTTTCGCTCGGCATACACGTCTTTCATTTGCTTAGGAAGAAAGCAGCGCAGTCAAGAAAGTTACTCCCTCCTGCCAGCGAAAATTTAAAAAATGCGGTTTTTTCAGCGCCAGTATAAAATCTTTGCATGCTGACGGCATGTTGAAATTTTCCTTAATGCACCGTAATAATTATCTCATGAAGCCCCAGCTCTTGTGGCCCAGGACGAAGAGTACGATGATTTATGGCAATATTTGAAGTGCATTTATCAACCAAGTTCTTATTGCTCTAACGTTCTCCTAAGCAAATAAAACTGAAAATTGTGATAATTTTGATAATTCTTTATGGAGCTAACACTACCAGGACGTGGTAAATAAACAAAAAATAAATTCTTTGATGAAGGCCTGCACGCTGCACTTGTGCTGCTCATTTATTTCATGCTGTCCATTTTCTCAGTGCAGTGTCTTTTTTGATATGCATATTTCTGGCTCATTACATACTTTGCTTCGGTTCACAATTCTTCTTTTAGCTATATTTCATCCACTTTCCTGCCATGATCTCTATTCAAACGTAATTTGTGTAATTTTGCTTTGTCCGGGCTCCTGCAATGTTCTAGTATATACGAATGATGTGAAGACCTGTTTCAAGCTGTTGCACTATAATTCAGTCTAACCTCCTCGATCACGATCACCTAAGCCTTTCCTTATCTGTTGCCATACTTTTTTATGGAAACACTTAAAAAGAGTATTGTTTTATTTGCCGATGTAATTTTTTCGAAGATAACATGGAATACCAACTCCCCTTTAATGTCCCCGTTCTCGTCTCGAAGTCGTGAATTTTTAGATGTGCGCTCAGTATTCTCGTTAGTGCATTTGTGCTCACAAGGGACTATAACAGCCAACGCGGCTAATACGCTAGATTTAATCCTGACAAATCGATATGACATAGTCTCACCTATTACATACCTGTCAGGCATCAGCGACCACTTGCTAATGCACTCTGACATTAATCTAGGCACTCCGAACACTAACAAAAAGAAAAAAAATAATAATACGAGACTACAACGGAGCAAATTTTCAGGCGATAAATAATGAACTATTTTTTTTATCGATGCTTTCCCATAGCTTTGGTGTCCGCAGCATTCAAACCAACTGGAGCATGTTCACAGCTATAGTCACCCAACTAACAGGACAATACACTCCTGAACGCACTGCCACCACCCACTCAATAGCTCCCTGGTGTAATAATCACATTAAACGTTTATCTAACAAAAAGAAAGCCTCTACCGCATCGTAAAGTTCTCGCCAACTAGTGAGTGATCGGGCTTCGTATTCAGCGGCTTCCAACATGTATTTTCAGGCGCTCAAAAGCGCTAAAAGCACTTCCACTCACATGTAACCGCGAATGTCAAAAATTCTGGCGGGTCATTAATCCTTCCACCGACGATAGTTTTGCGTTATCTGACCCGTTAGGCGACCCCATCCCTTCCGACGTTTGCGTCACGATTCTTAACCGCGCAAACACTGACAACTTTACACCCATATCTGATGTATACATATGCCTACAACTCACCACTCAACTATGTTTTCATGCCACCTATAACTGTTGCTCCTACTGGTGTGAATAAGCTTATTGATGGACTCAGTGTTCATTCCGCTCCGGGTTATGACTGCGTTACTTAAAAAGCACTGCAGCTTATTCGCCCATTATACTAACCAAACTTTTCCAGCATTGACCAGTCAACGCTGCTACTGAGTGGAAGATCAGAAAGGTGGTTACAGTCTACAAATCCGGCAGCAAAGCATCCCCTATTAATTATCGTCCCATATCCCTTACCAATACTTGACCCAAAATGTTCAAAAATATAATATTCACCAACCTTGTTAACTTCCTTTCATTGAACAACTTTTTTATGTCAGCGCAACATGGTTTTCGAAAACCTTACTCTTGCGAAACACAGTTAATATAGTTTACACATGCATTGCACTGTATTCTAGACCTACCATCACTAACTGACTATATTTCTGGATTTTTCGAAGGCTTTCGACGATGTAAGTCACAACCTTTTGGCTCACAAACTAAAACATCTGAATATTGACAGTAACTTATTGAAATGGATTGAAGGTCTACTTAATCGCTCACAATCAGTTTTTGCTAACGGTTATAACACCTGTTTTACAGAGGTGTCTTCCGGAGTTCCACAAGGTTCAGTTCTTGGACCCTAGCTACTGTTCCTGATTTAACATTAATGATCCCCGCTCTCTTATGGATTCTCACATTCACCTATTCGCTGATGTTTGCGTCATTTTTAGAGAAATAACCAACACTAACAACCTTACATTACTTCAGTCAGTGGCGGTCACAGAGAGTGGTTTTAGGGGGAGCGGACAGACTGCTGTACATAAAAAGAGAAAAAATAGAAACAACGATTTTTTATTTTATTTGCAGAAAAACTTTTTTGCTCTTTGTTATTGAAAAATAAATGGCGAAAGGTATAGACATTATTCCATTACTCAATCTTTGAATGTTAACGTTTACGCGAGCAATATTCATTTCGATACCAGGGGAAACGAGTCGACGTCTGAGATATCCCGCCACGACATGTCCACTAAGGTCAAAGCACCTGCCCGGACATTTCACCAGTGGGGTTAGCGGCCTTCATTTCTCAGTTCTGGGAAGTGGCTTTGTTCCGCCCTCAGTCCCCTCCTTCAAGGCGGCTGGTCGGCGCTCCTTGTCAAGCCAGAAAGGGATGGTCCCCTCGCTGGCGTCGCTGTGTCCCATGGTGGGATAAAGACATGAATGGGTGGCTCCTGTAGAGCCACTCAGCTTAAGCACGCCACGCAGCAGCCGAAATATATGTGTTCCCGCTGGCGAGCAAGCTCTTTGTCGACGCGGTTGACACAGTCGCGCCGACGAGTGCCCGCGCCGAAAGGCCAGCAGCGTACGAGTTACGTGATTTACGGCGCGCCGGCAGTCCCGTCTCGGTCCCTTTGGAGGATCCCGGCCGCGGGAAACCCTAAACGGCGCTTTCACCCGCAACGCTTTCCGGGGGAGCGCTCCTTTTGTTTTGCTTGTGTGTGTGTGTGCCAACTACGCGTATTCACCGTGAGGGAAACGGCGCCGCTTCTGGGCGACTCGCGGGAAGCCGGGAACATGGACTGTGTTTGGTTGGTGTCAGTGGCGCGCTTTCCGAACGCTGGCATTTAGTTTTCTTTTTCTTTAAGGCAACGGGCGGCTTCGGCGGCGGCATGCCTTAGTTCTTGAGCTGCGCGGACAGATGTGCGCTTCAGCTACGCACATTGCCCGAACTTGCGGCCTAACGGCGGCGCCGAGACGATTTTTCTTTTAGCCGTGTGCTTCTGTTACCGCTGGCTGGCGCCGCTTCGAGGAACAGGGCAAATGACGGTTCTGTTTGTGTTGTTGTGTGTATTCCTGCCTCTTTACGTGAGCGCAGTCCGACTTCCCGAGGGGAAGATGCTCTGTTACGGTTTCGTTGCGTTTTGCTTGTGTTGTATCTTATATCAGTCACGTGCACAGTGGCCCCGCCTAAATACACGGCCACAGGCAACTGTTACGTCACGAAAGGGCCGGCCCAATCAGCGATGAGCTGAGGGGGTTAAGAGCAGATGTTGGCGGGAATCTGGGCGTTCTCGCCAGGAGCTTTTGACCGGGAGAGCTCTGGCAGCTCCACTCTGTTGTTGCTCTCCCTTTGTTTGACTCTGTATTCACTGTACCATCATGCTAATCTTATATGTATAAAGGTTTTGTTTGTTTCTACAACGAAAAGCGTCGTCATCGTCCTTCGCGCTAATTAATGCCAATCACAAGACTGGGCCGTAACGACAACGAGACAGCCTGTCCTCGCTAAGCAACAGCAGGCGAGGAGAAGAAAAAGAAGTGGAAAAGAACCCTAACTGGCGCAGTCGACAGGATTGGCAGCCATCGCCTCCGGCTCGAGCGAAGATACCAGAGTCGACGGGTCCACATCACCGCAAGACAGCGCTCGACTGACCGTCAGCGACAGCGGAACTTCGTGACAGCGGAGCTTCAGAGGCACTGGGACCCAGGAACCTTCGGGGTGCAGTCGTCCCAAGCAGCCTTCAGGAAGCGGCTTCACGGCAGGGAGCGGCACAGCGCATCGACGGAAGGGAGCGTCAGCGTCAACACCGGTGAGCGGGATTTCTTACGATTCACTAGAGGGCTCACGGCTCGAACTTAAAGGGGTGTATGGTCAGGACGCGGAGCATGATGGCGAGCACGGCGGACAGTGAGACAGAGGAGAGCAGCATGACAGAGGAAACTCCCCAGGGCATAAGAGCTATCGTGGAAGCACAGAAAACATCCACGGGTGAAGCGGTTAACGTAGGAGCAAGCAGAGCGCCCCAGGGCAAGGGAGCTCAAGTCGAGATAGGCAGTGAGCTCGTCGAGGTAGCAGCAGACGTAGAACCGGAAGCTTATGCCTTGCGGCGCCTAGAGTTAGATTTTGAGTTGGAAAGACTAAAACTGGAGTCAGAGGAGCGCATAGCTATGAGGAGAGCTGAACTGGAGTTTGGGGGTGCCAGGCAGTCCCCACCTGTCTCTGATGTGAACGAGCAGCGGCAGACAGGCCTGGACCCGACAACTCACTGTGCTAAAGTCCTTAAGGGGCTAAGGCTGCCAGCCGACTCAGATGTACCTATGTGGTTTGATGAAGTCGAACGAATGTTTGCGACTTACAACGTCCCCGATTCCAGTAGGGTGCACCTAATAATTCCGACTCTAACGGAGCGGGTCCGCTACTTGTTGCGTGGACTGGGAGACGAAGAGTGCCGCGATTACGAGGCGGTGAAGGCAGCGGTCTTGAGTGAGCTTCAGCTAAGCCCGCCCGAGTACTTAGAAAGATTCGAAGGAGTATCTAAGCGAAAAGAGGAAACGTGGGCACAGTTTGCCTCACGAGTAAAGACCTACTTCGAATACTACCTCCCTTCAAGGCAAGTGAGTACAAAGGATGAAGTGGTTGCACTCATGGTAGCTGACCGGATGAAGGCGAGCCTTAGTGCGGAAGGCCTGGAGCACATTCGCCTACGCGAGGGCGAGAAATGGCTTACGCCCGAAGAAGTTTCGCGGGCGATGCAAACTTTCGAGCAGGCGAAAGGAAAGGACCGTGCAGTAAGACAGGCGAACGCACAGCCGGCACGCAAAGAACATGCTGCCCCAGGCAGCGCGCCGCTGGCCCCGTCACGGACCACAAACGATGGAAAACGGCAGCCCGCATGCTACGTATGTTGCGCTGCAGGTCATCTGGCTAAAGACTGCCCACGAGTCATTCAAAAGAAAGACGATGACCGTAGAGACGCCCGGGCAAACAAGGTGAGAATAGTAGACCCAGGGACGGTTAATGACGCCCTAGCCATTCACCCTGAGAACGCTTTGGTCGCAGAAATCAGAGTGCCTCAGCGAGAGGAAATACGAAAGTCCAGACTGCAACAAGTGCAGCTAGACTGCGCTGGCGTACCCACCGTGGCCATACTGGATACCGGCAGTGAGGTCACCGTTGTGAGGGAGGACCTCGTGCCGAACACGTATCGTGAAACATCGGGCACCATTAGGTTACTGGCAGCCTTCGGTAACGCAATTGAGGCAAAATTGGTAAGCCTCCCCGTCAGTCTGAGATCGTCCGCGTTGCTGTTAGAGCCGCAAAAAGTGCAGATTATTTGTGCACTGACCAATAAGCTCGCCGAAGGGGTGGACTGTCTTCTATCTAAAGAAGACTGGGAGCTGATATCACAGACCAGCGAGAAGGAAGCAGTAGCGGTCGCTGCTGAGATGCCTAAATCTGACACGACAATTGACCAGCCGGATAGTGAGTTTGGTGCAGGAAGCAAAACGGTATCCGAGGCGACTGTACTCGAAACAAGTGCAGAAGCCCTGCCGGCCGAATTGCAGGACGAGGAAATGGCGGATGCACCGGAGACTCTTAGCCGGCGGGAAAAATTTCGTGCAGCACAGGTGAACGACGAAAGTCTGCGAAAGGCGTGGTCTGACGAGAAAACCGGAAAGGGGGGCATGTTTATATCGGAGGGGTTGCTGTACCACTGGGACACGATCGCTGGTGCAAGGGTTAAGCAGTTGGTGTTGCCCTGCGAAAGACGTCAGGAGGTACTGCTGCTGGCACATGAGTCCCTGTGGGGAGGCCATCTCGGGCCCAAGAAAACGAAGGAGTAAAGATCACACAGGTTCTTTCGTCTTCCTTATTGCACCAGCGGTGCCCCGCCAGAGACGGTTTATTCCAACTGGAAGACTGAAGCTCTTCGCACCAGCGGTGCCCCGTCAGAGACGGTCTCTCGATGAATAGAGCCGCAGGGATGAAAAAGGCAATGACTGGAGATTTATATACAAATATGTACAATAGATACAAGTTAAGACACTTGAGACAAATTAAACGGCAAAAGGACAAACAACAAAAAGGGTGGATCTGGCTAATACTAGGGGAGGCCCCTTACTCGGCGTTGCCGAAGATGCGTTGCATCTCACCTTAGCGCAGAACCCCGCTTCCAGCTCCGGGGCCCGGTTTTAAAGCCCTAAAGGCCCGGCCCACATTCGGTAACTTCCAATCATGTTGCGCTCTTAACATGGTTGGTTCATCCAGGGCATGGCCAGCCCTCCAGCTTCCGTAAGGTAGAGCGCTCTCTCCACCACAAAATAAAACACAAATATACATTCGTGCCAGAACGTGCTCTAATCGGTTCCGCGGGGCGGGTGGACACCCGTACTTCCCAGCGCGTTCACGAGCGGCCGCGTTCCAAGAAAGGAGACGCTCTGCTTTGAGTGCCCCCAGCAGCGTTCCAATGACCCCCGCGAACGCCACCGATACCTTACACGCCCTTCCCAAGATTCTACAAAGGGCTCAAATGCCACTTTTAGAATTACAAACAAAAGGGATCGGTGTCTGACACGAAACTACCCTTCGGGTGACATAACATAAACAAAACGTACACATTCAAATGCGCGTTTCACACCTGTAAAACCAGCACATTCACCGAAGTCCAAGCTGTCGCGCTGCGACCAGTTGCACCAACAAAACCAAAAACAACACTGTACAGGGGCACCAACACAACATTACTCAAAATGCAAACTTAAATACACACAGTGGCATGCCTGCCGTGCGCCGTAACACAGCGTCCAAGTTGGTGCGTTGCACCCAGTTCACCAGCATGCACACCCGCGTCCTGCTCGACACACACACCGACACTCGCAACTAGAGCGTTCAGTAGCACTCGCACGACGTCCGTAAGTGGCCACGTGAGCCTCCTTAGTCGCACCGAGCGTCCTTGTGTGCGTTCGAGCCACTACGCGTCTCAACACAATTAACGCCTAACTGCCACTCGGCTCATTAGGCTGGTGCTACAGCGGGGCAAGAATTCAAAAATTGCTGCCCTCCAGGATCGAAAACAACGTCCTGATCCTCGATAAGTCCAAATCTTTGACGCCACGACGCACCTGAGGGCCCGCTCTCTCTGGCGCGCCGGTACGAGCCGCGCGCTGCATAAGGAGCATAGCCCCTGCCCTGTCTAACCGTACCACTGACGCCGGTTTTGCTACTCTTGATCTGGAATACTGCAGCACGGAACGTACTTCTCCACGCAGCGACTTTCAATTTGAAAGCCACGCCCTTGCCTCCTGCTACTTCGCCTCGCTTGGAACCATTAGCCCCGTTCCTCCACGAGCAAACACTGATGTTGCCGTTCCCTGCTTGACAGGCATTTGCCGGCTTCGTGGCATCGTCTAACTCCGAGGCTCCATGAGCTCCCTGACAGTCACTTGACCCGAGCTTGCCTTGCGGCAAGTCGCCACTCATTTCCGGGTCCTCGACTGACCTGGCCGGGCACACACCGGGTGCGTTCGACAACTGCGCGGCGCTCTGCCCGGTCGGCCCAGCGGGCCCACCTCCGCTCTCTGCCTCGGATGTAGAGCTGTTGTCACCAGGAACGCTACGGGGTACTTCATGCCCTATGGCCGACACAGTGTGTGTTTGCAGCAACGCCAGATTTTCACCGGTTACTAGCTCTGTGTCAGAGGTCACACTCTCATCCGTAGAGCCTACAGGAATTAGATCGCTGTCCTGCTTGGTTTCGGACAATTTGGTCTCGATTGGCCCTAGATCATGAGAATTGGGTTGTTCCTTTTCACTGCTAGACGCCCGTGGTGGCGGAAAAGCTGTGGTATTTTCGCGTCCTTCAGGAATCCTGTTTTCACTTCCTGAACCTTTCGCGGCGTTTCCTAAGAAAGATGCGTTCCCGCATACCGGCCGATTGCTTTCAGCGTCTTCACTGCTTTTTCCCTGACCTGTGCATGACAAGCATAATCCTTTGTCTTCCAGCACAGGCTGCCTCACCTCTCGCGACTCGGAGCAGTTCCCCCTGGCTAGTTCACTAGCCCTCTTAGACTCCTTGAGCTCAGCGAGCTCCAGCGCTAGCTGCTGGCGCTTTGCTTCTAATTCCTCCAAGACGCACTTAACATCCCGAGGTTTCTCTTTGCACAGCGGCGCCTTTCCTCCATTCACTTTCGCAAGTTCGGCCTGAAAGTACGCTAAACGCGCCTTCGCTAATTCAACTCGGTACTTCACATCAAGTGAGGGCAGGCTTGGATAGCTCTCCATACCGCCTTCCGTACCCCTCAGATGTCCTATCGGCTCGAACACAGGGACGTGAACAATGCGACCAAGGAAACTCACGGTTTCGATGCGTCGATCTGCATTGCCAGCTCCTTGGCGTCGGGGTCCACCGCCACTTTCCCCGGACGCTGCGATGAGCTGTCGCACGCCGCTGGTCCGCCGCCGGTGATCGTCGAGTTCCCGACGCACTGCTTCCTTGACCGGACGCAGTCCCGCGTCGCTGGACTACTGCCGTGGTCCTTGCGTCCTTGCCGCCGTGTCTCCGCAGGTCCGTTCACGAACGCTGACCTGTCGCCTTGTCGTCACCTTTCTCCCTGCCTTGTCTTCTTCCTGCGCCGTCTTCCGATGGCCGCAGGATCCTGTCGACTGCGCCAGTAAAGATCACACAGGTTCTTTCGTCTTCCTTATTGCACCAGCGGTGCCCCGCCAGAGACGGTTTATTCCAACTGGAAGACTGAAGCTCTTCGCACCAGCGGTGCCCCGTCAGAGACGGTCTCTCGATGAATAGAGCCGCAGGGATGAAAAAGGCAATGACTGGAGATTTATATACAAATATGTACAATAGATACAAGTTAATACACTTGAGACAAATTAAACGGCAAAAGGACAAACAACAAAAAGGGTGGATCTGGCTAATACTAGGGGAGGCCCCTTACTCGGCGTTGCCGAAGATGCGTTGCATCTCACCTTAGCGCAGAACCCCGCTTCCAGCTCCGGGGCCCGGTTTTAAAGCCCTAAAGGCCCGGCCCACATTCGGTAACTTCCAATCATGTTGCGCTCTTAACATGGTTGGTTCATCCAGGGCATGGCCAGCCCTCCAGCTTCCGTAAGGTAGAGCGCTCTCTCCACCACAAAATAAAACACAAATATACATTCGTGTCAGAACGTGCTCTAATCGGTTCCGCGGGGCGGGTGGACACCCGTACTTCCCAGCGCGTTCACGAGCGGCCGCGTTCCAAGAAAGGAGACGCTCTGCTTTGAGTGCCCCCAGCAGCGTTCCAATGACCCCCGCGAACGCCACCGATACCTTACAGAAGGCAAGGGTAAAATACAGCTTTTATTGGCCTGGCCTGGAGTTAGAAGTGAAGCAGCACTGTAAAACATGTCATGAGTGTCAAATCCGATCAGACAGGTCGATCCGAGATAGGGTGCCTATCACTCCCCTAACTAGGCCGGAGCACCCATTCCAGGTGGTTAACGTGGACATAATAGGGCCGATTGACGTGCCATCCGCGCGAGGGCACAAGTATGCGCTTTGCCTGGTGGACCTATGTACACGATGGCCCGAAGTGGTTTGCTTGCGTTCACTAACAGCAAGAGCGACGTGCGACGCGTTGCTGACAGTGTTTAGTCGCACAGGTGTACCCGAGGTCATAAGTAGCGATCAGGAAACAAACTTTACCTCGCAGCTCACACAGGCGTTTCTTGCTAGGCTGGGGTGTTCGCCCCGCTTCTCTACGCCGGAACATCCAGAGAGCAACGGGACCGTCGAGAGGTGGAACCGTGTACTCAAAAACATGATATTTCATGTTATGGAAAAGGACGCCAAAAACTGGGACAAACTAATTCCATTTGTGCTGTGGGCATACCGGGAGGTCCCCCACGACACAACCGGGGTGGCTCCGTTTCGCTTGCTTTATGGCCGGAATCCGACCGGACCGCTCGCGATCCTGCAGCGCGCGTGGACGGGTGAGATACGGGTCCCAAGTACGCTCAGAGAGGCGCCCGCGAAATACCTTCAGCAGCTTCGCGAACAGATGGAGATAGCGGCTGAGGTAGCAGGACTAACGGCGACCGCTCGCCAAAGAAGCTATGCACAGGCGTACAACAGGGCTACACGTGTTAAGAGCTTCAACGTTGGCGACCAGGTTCTTTTGTTCGATACAGATCGTGGGGGCAAGCTCTCACCGAAGTGGTTGGGGCCGTTCCCAGTAGTAGGACGAGAGAGACAAAACTCTTACCGCATCGACACTGGGGCGCGAAAGACGTCTGTTGTACATGCCAACCGGCTCCGGCCATATTACGCGCGAGTCAGTCACGTAGGCGTAGTGTTCGATGAAGATGAGGAGTTTGGAAACGTAGAGTATGCGCCCTGCGCGGAAGCCGGAAGTCAAGGACAAATTCCGATCGACCCAGCAAAAGTGGCACACCTCAAAGAAGAACAGCGTTCAGAAATAGCGGAGCTCTTCGCGAGGTACCCGGAGGTGTTTAGCGAAACCCCCGGTATCGCCAAAGTGGGGACCCATCGGATCGTGCTCGAGGACGGCTACAGGCCCAAACGAGCCTACCCGTATCGGGTGCCTGAACTTCTCAGAAAGGAGGTCAGCCGCCAAGTGGAAGAGCTATTAGAGCTAGGGCTGATATACCCGGTCGAAAGCGACTACACGCATCCCGTGGTATGCGTGGGGAAAATGGATGGCTCGGTCCGTCTATGTGTAGACTACAGAGCCCTCAACGCTGGGACGAAAACAGACGTTTTTCCTATGATGCATGCCCAGGAACTCATCATGAAAGTAGGCCAGTCGAAATTTATCACTGTGGTAGATTTACGACGCGGCTATTGGCAGGTCCCGGTAGAACCTGAGAGCCAGCACTTAACGGCCTTCGTAACGCATGACGGCCAGTACGCCTGGCGCGTCATGCCTTTCGGGCTTAAAAATGCTGCAGCAACGTTCCAGAGACTAATGAACGTACTTCTGTCGAAACATCAAGGGTATGCCACGGCGTACCTTGACGATGTCGCGATCTTTTCGCAGTCGTGGTCAGAGCATCTCGAGCATTTAGAGTCAATCTTGAGTCTTTTACGTGAGGCTAGGCTGAAAGTAAGCAGTGAAAAGTGTCAGATTGGCCAGACGCGCATAAGGTATTTGGGACACGTGGTGGGAGGAGGCACTCACGGACCGGACCCCGAAAAACTCGCAGCTATACGGGACATACCGGCGCCAACGACAAGAAAAGAGCTCCGCAGCTTTCTCGGGCTTTGCGGATACTACCGAGAGTACGTGAAAGGTTACGCGGAGGTTGCCTCACCGCTGACAACTCTCACGAAGCGCGGAGTACCAAACCCAATCCCTTGGTCAAACGAAGCCCAAGGGGCGTTCAAACAACTGAAAATGTCACTCTGTCGGGCGACTATGCTGAGCACTCCGGACCTTAACAAGCCTTATTGGCTGTTCACAGATGCATCTGAGATCGCAGCTGGCGCCTGTCTGGCCCAAATGGACGATGGTGGTCGGGAGAGGCCGATTGCTTTCGCCAGCCACCGTTTTACTCCGACACAGTCAAGGTGGTCGACAATTGAGCGCGAAGCTTTCGCCGTTATCTGGGCGCTGAAGAAATTTGACTACTGGGTATTTGGGGCGGAAATCAACGTCGTCTCCGACCATAACCCTCTGTCTTATTTGACTGCGTGCACGCCGCATGGGGCAAAGCTGACGAGGTGGGCTCTCGCACTGCAGCGCTACAACGTAGCGATCACCCACCGGAAAGGGGAAACAATGCGAACGCGGACGCTTTGTCACGCCTCTCCAATGTAACATGGGAGGGAGCGGATCGAGCCTGAGCCCTCCGGCGAACGTGAATGTTCCCGCAAGCCGGAGTGAATGTGCTTCGTTTTGTGTTTTGTGTGCGCGCGGGTGCCGCGAAAACAACCCCACTCCTACTCAGACTGGGGGACTCAAACGAGCGACAAGGCGCAGGGAAAACGTGAAAAAAAAGGGGGCCCGCACTCCAGTGTATTTGTGTGTGCGTGTGCGTGTTTTTTTTTTTTGTTGTTGTGGTTGTTGCTGCTGCACGAACTCAGTGTCTCAGTTGTCTTATTTTCGGCTAGTCTGTGCTAATAGCCCAGATATCCTCTTGAGGGGGAAGTTGTAGAGCCACTGAGCTTAAGCACGCCACGCAGCAGCCGAAATATATGTGTTCCCGCTGGCGAGCAAGCTCTTTGTCGACGCGGTTGACACGGTCGCGCCGACGAGTGCCCGCGCCGAAAGGCCAGCCGCGTACGAGTTACGTGATTTACGGCGCGCCGGCACTCCCGTCTCGGTCCCTTTGGAGGATCCCGGCCGCGGGAAACCCTAAACGGCGCTTTCACCCGCACCGCTTTCCGGGGGAGCGCTCCTTTTGTTTTGCTTGTGCGTGTGTGTGCCAACTACGCGTATTCACCGTGAGGGAAACGGCGCCGCTTCTGGGCGACTCGCGGGAAGCCGGGAACACGGACTGTGTTTGGTCGGTGTCAGTGGCGCGCTTTCCGAACGCTGGCATTTAGTTTTCTTTTTCTTTAAGGCAACGGGCGGCTTCGGCGGCGGCATGCCTTAGTTCTTGAGCTGCGCGGACAGATGTGCGCTTCAGCTACGCACATTGCCCGAACTTGCGGCCTAACGGCGGCGCCGAGACGATTTTTCTTTTAGCCGTGTGCTTCTGTTACCGCTGGCTGGCGCCGCTTCGAGGAACAGGGCAAATGACGGTTCTGTTTGTGTTGTTGTGTGTATTCCTGCCTCTTTACGTGAGCGCAGTCCGACTTCCCGAGGGGAAGATGCTCTGTTACGGTTTCGTTGCGTTTTGCTTGTGTTGTATCTTATATCAGTCACGTGCACAGTGGCCCCGCCTAAATACACGGCCACAGGCAACTGTTACGTCACGAAAGGGCCGGCCCAATCAGCGATGAACTGAGGGGGTTAAGAGCAGATGTTGGCGGGAATCTGGGGGTTCTCGCCAGGAGCTTTTGACCGGGAGAGCTCTGGCGGCTCCACTCTGTTGTTGCTCTCCCTTTGTTTGACTCTGTATTCACTGTACCATCATGCTAATCTTATATGTATAAAGGTTTTGTTTGTTTCTACAACGAAAAGCGTCGTCATCGTCCTTCGCGCTAATTAATGCCAATCACAAGACCGGGCCGTAACGACAACGAGACGGCCTGTCCTCGCTAAGCAACAGCAGGCGAGCAGAAGAAAAAGAAGTGGAAAAGAACCCTAACTGCTCCCTTCCCCCCCTCCCTCGCCGACGAGGTTGCTGGCCACCGCAACCGCAGGTGAATGGCACCGCCGTCGCCGCCGCGCCGGCGGCATGGCAAGACAACGGTGGCGGCAAGGCAGGAACACGATTCCTCGACAATCACAACGAATTGTGCTCGTATAACTATCAACGTGTAGAACGTGGAATTGTGTGAAATAAGACATCCGCTAAGAAGGTGAACGTACAAAGCAGGGTAATACTTGACGAGACCGCCACTGACTTCAGTGCGAAGAATGGTGAATGCAGCTATATATGAACAAATGCAAAGTCATGCGTGTATCTAGAAAAACTTCCGTCCCACCTCCCTACTACATCGATAACATTTCGTTGAAATCAGCCTCATCATATAAGTGCATCGGCGGGCGTCCACATTACTTATTATCTTAACTGGTCTCTTCATACCGAGAACATAATTGAAAATGCTAATCGCATGCTTTGCTACTTACGCCACAACTTCTTTAATGTTCCTTTTAATTTGAAACTATTGCTTTATCAAACACTAATACGATAAAAACTCGAGCATGCAACACGTGTATGGCACCCTGCTCATGACAACTTCATTAATGATCTTGATCTGGTGCAAAATAACTCTGTGCGTTTAATCCTTGTTAACTACAACCGCACAGCGAGTATAACTACTATGAAGTCTAATATCTGCCTCCCATAACTGACATCACGTAGAAAATTGTTTCGTATCACCCTGTTCCACAAGCTGTACCATCAACCCGCTCTTCATGATCACCTCATCCCCCATACAATTTCTGTATCCCGCCGCATTGATCATGATCACAAAGTCGGAAGTATGTCATGCAACCGAAAATGCTGCTCGCAGTCATTCCTGCCGCGAACCTCATGCGACTGGAACCACCTTCCCGCAGAAGTTGCCGGCACTGAAAATTATGAGCAGTTCCGCGTAGCACTAGCTAACATTCTATATTCAGGCGCTGTTTAATATTTATGTAATCAACTGTATTTTTCTCTCAGCTTTCGTATATTTACCATTCCCCCTGTGTAATGCCACTGGCCTTGAGGGGTAACATAAATAAATAGAGTAATATGCAAGCCTCTTACACAACATTCACTAATATTTCTTTCTTTCTGTAATAACGATTTGTAGACAGCCTAAAGACTCATATTTCACTGACGTGAAGGTTCATTTTTCACAGTCACAGTTCCATACTGTAGAGCGCAGGATAGCGCTTGTGCTGCATCGTTCTTCTGTGTGTGTCATTGTAGGCGCTATTGTTTATTTTCTCAAGTACTATGCATCATGTACCCCAAACTGAAGTTCTTCTAAATCTTCTTTGATATTAGCAGTTGCAAATTCAAGCCTTCTGCAGGATTTGAAGAAGGACCAAGGAGCCGAGGACTAATTTTATGCATATGTAAATGTAAACAGCTAATCTATCTGTACTATTGTAACTTGCATTCTCTTTTTTGCTTTATGTGCTGTTTTTATATTTCGTGTCATAGTGCTGAATGTCGTAATTTTTGTATGTATTATAGTGTAAATTGATACTGTATGTCTGCTGTCAAAGTGTTTTCTTTTTTCTTACTGTAATGCGCGATTGTAATGTTTATCTCTTATATTGTTTGGTGTACTTTCCATGTTCTCTTAAAGTACCAAATTGTTTTTCCTACGTTCAAAACTGTCATCTAATGGTCCCCTGGGCCTTGTCAAGCTGTGTGCACAGCTTTTAGCCCAGGGTGACCAGCCAGATTTTTCTGGTAAATAAAGTGCATTGACTGATTTATTAATTCATTGATATGCAACTTACAAATGATTGGATATGAGGGGAACATGTGCAAAGGGCGGAAAGCGCGTGGTCTCCCAGGAAACACTGAAGTGGCCCCGAGAAGGGCCTTTAGTAAGGACGACATCCGTTTTGTGCCTCTTCACTAAGCAGCGACGACACTGCGTGCGCAGTCCTCGTTTTGCCCGAGCTGTCGAAGCAATCCTTGTTAAAAAAAACACAAGGGAACAAAGTGGTGCTGTGTATGCAGATGCGATCGCCTCGTGGTTCCATTCACGGTGAACAATCATCCGGCAAGTCCGGCTTTTTCGACGGATTCAGGAAACGACTGAAAAGAACAAAAGTAAGGAGCGAAGAAAGGTGCACTGCTTACAGGTTAGAACACAAAAAAACAAAGCTAGGCGCTGCACTCGGTTAACCCATTCAACGAGGCGTGGCGTGAGCTTTAAATCCGATTTCGACAAAGTGTGAGAAGTCGCTAAAGAGGCAAAGGCACACTGCACTGGGTGAATGATATAGCTAGACTAAGCGCAAGTCATAACTTCTCTAAAGCCACACTGCACTCGTTTAACCCTGCAACGAGGCCTAGCGCGGGTTCTGATGTCTGGCGCCGATTTCGACAAAGAGAGGGAACACGGCCGCGAGATTGGATGCCCGCAATCTTCCAGGAAGCAATGAAGCGGCCCTGAAAAGGGCCGTTTGGAGCAGCTCTTCAACGTCAACCTACAGCGGCGTGGCGGCGAACAGTAGGCCCAGCGTCCGCGGCGAACAATGACATCGGCTTCCGAGAAGCATATCCAGGGAACGATGCTGCAAAAAAAAGGTTTCGTTACAAGCACCGAAATTTGGTGAGCCCTCAATGCACGAGAAAACTTGCGACAATGTAGTTCAGTCCTTACCTCGGGGTTGAGAATGCGCACGCCCGACAAGCGCGTCAGCGTAGCTGTAAAACGGCGGTCCTCAAAGCGCGCCTGATGCGGATCCTTGTAGTGCCGCGGCAAAAACTTTAAATACGAGCACGACACTAGCCACGTGCTCCTGGCGAAACGGCGAAAGCCGCAAGCAAAAACTGCACAGAAATTTCAGCTGGCTGTCGCCGACGAGCGCACCACGCACGAACGCCATAGCTGCACACGCCTCGAAACGAGCGCGCCGAGGATGACAAACGAATGCCCGCTCACCACGCACGTGCGGCGCGGCGGGTGCACCTAGCGATTCCCCAGGCGCTCTAGGGAGAGGTCGAGAAAGGCGCGCTGACGCCACGTCCGGTTGAGAACGAGGGCGAAGTCAAAAAACGTCACGGAGAAGCGCATCCCATCGACCAATCAGCGTTTCCAGCCTACCTACCCTCAAACACTTCTGAGCCGGCCTCCACCTCGCGCCGTCGCCGTGGGACCCCTAGCCGTCACACCCGCGCATTCCCGCGCATTTCGAACGCGCTTTCACACTCGGTGTAGGTGAAACGCTCGCTCCACTGGGCAGGCAGACGCGGCTTCCGTGGCAATCCAGGCGCTCACCCAACGCGCGTCTCGGGGTTAGTCGGCGTTCCGCTGTAGCCATGCCGTTGTCTTCCCCCACGACGAAGGCTTCTAGTGGTTGTATTAAAATGACCAAGTATTCAACCAAGGAAAGCCATGTATTACCAAGCCTAGCCACTAATATGCTTCGCATTCCCCAGGCTTAGCCAAGCTGAGCCTCAGCAATTTTTTTTTTTCTCCCCCATCCATGCTCGACGGCCTCGACCAGTTCGCCCATGGCTTAGCGTGGACGACAGGCATTGCGGCGTTGCCGTGATGGAGATCTGCTTAGGGGAGAAGTATGACAGCTTTGCGAAGTTCGCGAAGCGTTCAGAGATTTTCCGAGTCAGAATGAATACACTGTTCGTGACTAAATACAGCGTTGTGAACGAGCACTTTTTTAAGTTCGGAAATTTCTAACTTGAGTGGTTTTCACGAGTGCAAGACGCCAGTTAGAGTTATAACGTTGTTTGAACCATTCCCCTTCCCTCACCGCCACCTCCCGTCTTTCGGTTCCTTCGAGGCGCGCCTTAGCCGCTCGTACACCGCTTGCCTCTTCTAAACTATTGCAGTAGATACCGCGCGACATTCGGCAGCGCTTTTTGGCAAGCGACCTAGCTATATGTGCCGGTTGGCCGGCCCCCGTGCTGCAGACCTTCGTGCACCTTTTGCTGGTTTTCCCCCTCACCACCTTCGTTATAGTTCGCCTGTCCTAGCGGAGCTTCAAACCCCTTCCCAACGGCTACAGCCGCCCTCGGCGTCCCTTTCCGTACTCCAGCCTGCCATCGACGCGCATCGCCTTTGGGAGCTGCCCCTACACATGTGTAGCGGCAGCATAAGTGCGCGCTTGCTTGCTTTCTTTCTGTTTCGTATTTCGCCTATCATTGAAACTTCTAAAACGAAGCAGCGCTCGCGCGCGGGGTGCGGGCGCTCGCGGTCACGCCCGAGGCGCCTGCGTCTAGGCGGCCAAGAACGATTATTAGCGGCTTTGTTATTCTGGAACACGCGTCTGTACAGGCTACAGGCGCGCGCGCACGCACGCACACACACATACACACACATTTTGCTCCGGACGCAGCAAGGCTGTAGCAGCATTGGAAACATTGGACTGACAATTTTGTAAACAAGACTGACGTAAACAAGCAAGTTCAAACGTGCTGCGTAGAAGCGGACGACTTTTCACCACTCCCTCCGCCTTTCCTCTCGGGCCCGCAGTTAGGAAAAAGAAAAGTAAAAAAAAACACAAATGCGAGCGAAAGGACGTTACGTAATTGCAGTGTGTGGAGTGTCATATTACAGGCTGGGACGGAGCGGTGGGACCGTGGCCCCCGCGATAGAGAAAGAGCAGCGGCGCGCCGCCGGAGCCAATCACGGAGGCCACGGAGAAACAAAGTTGATATTAGTTTTTCTCGTCAGATGGCGCAAGCGTATCACGTCGTGCCTGTACAAACTTTCGGTCGGCGAACACGATGTCGTGCGTATAGACCAGATTTTTGAGCCTCTCCTGGGCGCGGCCATTTTGCACCGACTGGCGCGCCGCGGTGCGGGCGTTTCGTTGGGGACTGCGGGGCTGCGGCAGTTCCGCGGCCGCGCCTGCATATAGCCGCGCTTCGGGCGCTAAAAAAACATTGTCGAGCATACTTCCGCTGCGTGGATGTGTTGCAGGAAGTATTTACGTTATCAAAGCGATAACATTGACGCGTTTTAATGACATTTAGTTTGACATTCAAGTTAATTGTGCCGGCGCTTAGAACGCGCTCGTGCTTAATCGAATTCCGTCTAGGCGCGCGTCCGCAGCCTGCGTGCGAGGGTAAAAAAATCTGGTCTATAGACCAGATTTTTTTACCCTCGCACGCAGGCTGCGGACGCGCGCCTACTCTCGACGCCAGTCGCCATCTGTCGGCGCGCGCGGATAGACCAGATTTTTTTACCCTCGCACGCAGGCTGCGGACGCGCGCCTACTCTCGACGCCAGTCGCCATCTGTCGGCGCGCGCGGCCCGAGGGACTGCGGGTCGCGCCGGCGCCGCGCATAGAACGCATGTTTACGTGTTCGCTTCTGCCGTTTTGTGCTCCATCAGCTAACGTATGAGGGTGTGTGCTGTGCGTCACTACTCACATTTGCCCTCTTCCAGACAGTGCTGCGGTTATCTTGTGCGCAGTTACTCGTTAACGTGACATCCGAAAGTAGTCGACCAGGTAGTGTACGGACTGGAAACCGGCACTTCGAAGCAGATTTCTGCGCTGTCGTGTCGTTTGTTGTCGCCTTTTACGTGCGATATCATCTATGATAATATTATGCATTAGAATGTAGATCTATTGACTTGACTCAGTGGAGTAGTAACTGGATAGGCGAGCTGCAGACTGAAGGTTGTCCCGACGGAGCGCGTGTTTTCGATCACCAGTACGTGTTCAGCATCCTTGCGCTGAGCTTGCTCTTGTTCCCATTCAGAACATTTCATGCACAGGATTGTAAGCACGACCGCTACCGATTTCAGCTGCTTTTTCCGCATGCATATGTCAGAGGTATCTGGGGGGTAAAGGTTTATCTATAGTATCTTTCTGCTGTTGGTATCTACCTTAGCTTGGTTTGGTTTATTAAGGTTTTACGTTCCAAAGCGGCTCAGGCTATGAGGGACGCCGTGGTGAAGGGCTCCGGAAATTTCGACCACCTGGGGTTCTTTAACGTGCACTGACATCGCACAGTACACGGGCCTCTAGAATTTCGCCTCCTTCGAAATTCGGCCGCCGCGGCCGGGATCGAACCCGCGTCTTTTGGGCCAGAGCAGAGAGCCGTAACCACTGAGCCACCGCAGCGGTGCGGTATATACATTATTCATAGGAAAATATGCGCGATTTCATTACATTTTCCACACTTAGCCAAACGCCCTACGCGACGCTCTCACACGCGGCGAGAGCTCCTGAATAACATAACGCGACTTCGGACCTCAGAATTAGTGAAAGCTGGATTAGCTGCTCATATCTATTCAAGCTTTTATAAATTAAGCGAAAGTACGTTTTTATGCACCAGGTTGCATAAACCATGACAAAATTTGTTTTCTGTTGGCGCTGCGACTCAGTTGAGCTCACAGCGGTAATTTGTTGATAAACTGGCGCGGCGACAAGAAAGCCGTTTGTGGAAGGGGGGGGGGTGGCTTTATGGCCGGCAGGAAGGAATAAGAGTGCATGGGAATTGGAACTGCATACTAGCCGCACACCTAATTCTTGATATTGAATAAAAAGTTTCTTTGCGGTGGAGCACCAAGACGGAATTCGATATAAGCACGAGCGCGTTCTAAGCGCCGGCACAATTAATCTGAATGTCAAACTAAATGTCATTAAAACGCGTCAATGTTATCGCTTTGATAACGTAAATACTCCCTGCAACACAGCCACGCAGCGGAAGTATGCTCGACAATGTTTTTTTAGCGCCCGAAGCGCGGCTATATGCAGGCGCGGCCGCGGAACTGCCGCAGCCCCGCAGTCCCCAAAGAAACGCCCGCACCGCGGCGCGCCAGTCGGTGCAAAATGGCCGCGCCCAGGAGAGGCTCAAAAACATCCTCCATAGACCACTGATCTCCACTAGGGGAGCTGGATGCCGCATCGGGCGCCCGAAAGTGAAGCCACCGGAATTAAGTGGCCTTGTCCCGGAAGTCAGCCTTTGGCAGTGCATGAAATCGGAGCTCAGCACGGTTTTTCAGTTCCAGTTTTGTTTTCCCACTTAGCATTTCTTCTTTTCGCCGTTCTCGTCTTTTTCCATGACAATGCCTACCTTTTGCGCCGCCAACTGAGCGAGGAGACCAGTGAAGGACGTTTCAAAAATAAGGGCCCATTGCATTTCAATGGGGCGACACTAGCAGACGACAGGACGCCGCTACGCACAGAAAGTATGGAGCCTCGTCTACTCGGCTCGGTGTCGTCTCGTTTGCCTAGCTTCGCCAACTGTGCTCTTTACTGCGATGCTTGTTCCCACGCTCAAGCCCAAGTTATGCTATCAATGGGGGATAAATATAAGAAAGAATAGGTTGAAACATTCACCAGGCAGCTTACTTTGCAGCGACCATTTTACCGAATTATATTTAGACCGAACCGGAGCGAGGGCTAGGCTACTATCTTGTGAGGTGTCGACGGTGCTCGGTTGGTTCACATTAGCGCCTCAGGTATGGTACTGCTTTTTCGACGGAGCGTGTCATGTACTGTTTCGTGTTGTAGCAAGTTAAGCCTGAATGGTCTTTAATTCGTGGTGCTTGGTGCAGTTGACTTCTAACAGCGCTTCTCACGCGCACTGCACCATTCGCCTTTCTTGTCAGTCGTTCCTCTCGCGCTGTGTCTTTTCTTTGCTGCACGAAAATTCGGTTTTAAGGTGACCTAGCCTCATCGTCATTCCACTACTTCTCCTTTACGCTCGGAATACAAGAACCAGGCAAGAACATAGTGTTTAATGCACGTACCCCTTTGCCGAGGCAGGGTGAGACCTGCATGCCTGTTTTCTTCACTTTCGCAGAAATTACAGGGTTCTGCACACAATGCTCACATTTCTCGCGTTCAGCTTGCTTGTTCCTTTCATATAACAGCAGACATCACACGAAAACAACGCAAAAAACTGAGAACGAAAGGGCAAAAGACACGACTTTTTGCATTGAAATACACAGCAGACACCCGACTTCCGGGACAAGCGGCCCAACTTCCGGTGGCTTCACTCGCGCTCGTCTCGGAAAGCGGGAATGCGGCATCCAGCCACCTAGTGGAGATCAGTGGTATAGACCAGAATTTTGAGCCTCTCCTGGGCGCGGCCATTTTGCACCGACTGGCGCGCCGCGGTGCGGGCGTTTCTTTGGGGACTGCGGGGCTGCGGCAGTTCCGCGGCCGCGCCTGCATATATCCGCGCTTCGGGCGCTAAAAAAACATTGTCGAGCATACTTCCGCTGCGTGGCTGTGTTGCAGGAAGTATTTACGTTATCAAAGCGATAACACTGACGCGTTTTAATGACATTTAGTTTGACATTCAAGTTAATTGTGCCGGCGCTTAGAACGCGCTCGTGCTTATATCGAATTCCGGCTCCACCGCAAAGAAACTTTTTGTTCAATATCAAGCATTAGGTGTGCGGCTGGCATGCCATAAAGCCCCCCCCCCTCCACAAACAGGGCTTTCTTGTCGCCGCGCCAGTTTGAGCTCAACTGAGTCGCAGCGCCAACAGAAAACAAATTTTGTCATGGTTTATGCAATCTGGTGCATAAAACGTACTTTCGCTTAATTTATCAAAGCTTGAATAGGTATGAGCAGCTAATCCAGCTTTCACTAATTCTGACGTCCGAAGTCGCGTTATTTTATTCAGGAGCTCTCGCCGCGTGTGAGAGCGTTGCGTAGCCGTTTGGCTAAGTGTGGAAAATGTAATGAAATCGCGCATAGTATTTTCCTGTGAATAAGGTAGATATCGCACCGCTGCGGTGGATCAGTGGTTACGGCTCTCGGCTCTGGCCCAAAAGACGCGGGTTCGATCCCGGCCGCGGCGGCCGAATTTCGATGGAGGCGAAATTCTAGAGGCCCGTGTACTCTGCGATGTCAGTGCACGTTAAAGAACCCCAGGTGGTCGAAATTTCCGGAGCCCTTCACTACGGCGTCCCTCATAGCCTGAGTCGCTTTGGGACGTAAAACATTAATAAACCAAACCAAACTAGTGTAGGCATACCAACAGCAGAAAGATACTGTAGATAAACCTTTACCCCCCAGATCCCTCTGACATGCGTGCGGAAAAAGCAGCTGAAATCGGTAGCGGTCGTGCTTACAATCCTGTGCATGAAATGTGTTTAATGGGAACAAGAGCAAGCTCAGCGCAAGGATGCCGAACACGTACTGGTGATCGAAAACACGCGCTCCGTCGGGACAACCTTCAGTCTGCAGCTCGCCTATCCAGTTACTACTCCACTGAGTCAAATCAATAGATCTACAATCTGATGCATAAAATTATCATAGATGATATCGCACGTAAAAGGCGACAACAAACGACATGACAGCGCAGAAATCTGCTTAGAAGTGCCGGTTTCCAGTCCGTACACTACCTGGTCGACTACCCTCGAATGTCATTTTAACGAGTAACTGCGCACAAGATAACGGCAGTACTGTCTGGAAGAGGGAAAATGTGAGTAGTGACGCACAGCACACACCCTCATACGTTAGCTGATGGAGCACAACAACGACCGAAGCGAACACGTAAACATGCGTTCTACGCGCGGCGCCGGCGCGACCCGCAGTCCCTCGGGCCGCGCGCGCCGACAGATGGCGACTGGTGTAGAGATGTAGGAGCGCGCCCGCAGCCTGCGTGCGAGCGTAAAAAAATCTTTTCACTGCTGAAAACAGATGGCGCCACTGCCGCCCTTCAGCGAAAAAACGGCGTCTGAGAGTTTTGGTTCGACGATCTCAACGCAGACAACTACGATTTCGCATCATGCAGGGCTCAACTAAGTAAGTACCGTTGTAAAACTTGCTACGATACAAAAGTTACCGTATTGCGCAATCTCTGTGTGCAGTTTCACCGCAAACGATCGAGCGGTTGAGGCGGGAAAATTTTTGAAAGTCTTTAAGATAAAAACGCACAATACGGTACATTTCTAATGGCATGATTCAGCAAGCTGTTCGCGCGAGAGCGCGGTGCGACTCCCGATACCCTTGCACCGGGGCCCGGCAGCTACCAGCATTATCGGCAAGAAGCCAGACCGAACTTCGTGGCTGCACGCGCGTAATCCCATTTATAATGTTCGATAAAATCGGTAAACGTCAGGGCAAGTATCGGCAATCGCGCGCTGCCATGCCGTGAATTTTGCAAACTGTATTTAGCTGCGGAAGACATCGCGATTTTGACGACAGACAGCCATCGTGTTGCTGTAATTGCAGCGATCGGTGGCTTTATTAATGGATGTTAAAACTAGAGTAAAACTACGGCATTTCTTAATAAATTATCCTCCTGCATTGCTCACAAACTGTGCTTTGTTTGCAGGTGCTTATGCATGCACTGTGTCCCAATGGACACCGAAGAAGAATGCGTGTGCTGCCAGGAGGTACGTGAAATAACTAGATGGCAGAAGTCCCCCCTTGGTGCATTTCAAGGACAAAAAGATTCAAAGACGCATGCTTGAATGCTACCGTCCTGTGTGTGGCAATTGCCCAGCAAGGCAGTAAAGTAGCTGCAACAGCTGACATAGAGTCATTTAACACGTAAGAAAGCCTTTTTTTCCAACGCTGAATGCTGTAATGCCTCTTTTTATGTCCACAGGCAAATGAGGTATGCAGCATACCGCCAATTTGTGTTCCTGACATGGAAAAGGGTGGGAAAAGGCAGCAGACGGATTCTGCCAAGCTGCGACATCAGCACCATCAGAAGATATAAGGTATAAAGGGCGAAGAAACTTCACAACTGGAAGTATGCATGGGTATCTCGTGGCCGGATCTTGGCGCGAAAAGCAGACAACTCGGACGTGATCCGAATTTCTACAGAGGCCGACCTCGGCCTTATAGTCTAGTTCATTCAAAACGCTGACTGTACGAACCACTCATAAGTTTTTCACGTTAAATGAATCACGCACCATACTGCATTGCAATGTAAGGAGCATAGCTAGAAATTTTGACGGCCTTTGTACGTTTCTAGCAGAGCAGAGCACAGCTTTCTTTACGATGTTATAGCCATTACAGAAACCTGGCTGATGCCCGGTGAAAGCTATAACATTCCGAATTATTTCTGTCCCGTCCTCGCATTTCGAACAATCGAGGAGGAGGGGTAGGTTTGTACATTAAAAAGACCCTTGTACACAGCGAATGTCCGTATCTTAACGCATCCGTCAGTAGCAGTTCGGAATTTCTATTTGTTGAACTTGAAGGTGTCATGGTTTGTGTTGTTTATAGAGCCCCCCACGCAGATCGCAGTAAGTTTGTGAATGATCTTGAATCTGTTTTTATACACGTGACCGATATGAACAAAAATGCAATCATCGTCGGCGATACTAATATTGATACTTTAGGTGCCAACCACAGTGAATACACTGACCTGTTATTTTCATATGGATTTACGAATCTTATCTCTACTCCGACCCGAATCGCAGGTTCCGTCTCGACATGCCTCGACCATGTGCTATGCAATTTCATGCCACCTAGTTATTTGGCTGGGGCATATGATACAGCAGTGGCGGATCACTTCGCGATTGCCTTCTTATACCACGTAGACGATAGAGACAGCCGTAGAACTTCTGACAGCACGTGCGAACTTAGGAAGAAAATTGACTATCAAAAATGCGCACTCAGGCTCTCTGAAATGAGCTTTGCAGACCTCGCCGATATGAATGCTAATGAACACTGCTGCAGCCTTGTCGATAGAATTAAAGCTGTGATAAATGATTGTAGTTTTACGCAGAAAAAAACGTACTATACACATCCAGTGTGCCCTTGGATGACAGCAGCTGTGCTAAGCATGATAAAAATTGCGCAGCAGATTATCTTATGCATGTTTTGTTCTGGCCAAAGCTCGGCGACATTTCGAAATACACACACTAAAAACAATATACTTTAGCTTCTTCCAGTCCCAATTAACTTACTGCATAGAATCATGGGGGTTCACTTACATCACTTACATTGAACCTGTTTTACGCCTGCAGAAGCGGGCACTGAGAATAATGACTTGCACAACACCGTATACGCCTTCTCGCCCTTTGTTTTTTAGACTCCAAATAATGCCGGCATTGCAGTTTCGAGATTTTCGCGTTGCACTACTCGTACTAAGAGTCCTCTCCGGCACCTCCCCCTTTCCTTTGAACACATTCCATAGAGCCCCAACTAACAGCCGTTCAGCAGCACAGGGAAGATTTCTGGTTCCTGCGCATCTCGCAATGACTATGGCCAGCGCCGCTTCGAGTATCAAGGGGTAAAAACTTGGAATAAAATCCCCTGTGCAGTCTTTGCAACGTCTAATCCTTATACTTCACTGAAGACCTTTTTTCTGTCACAAATAATTACCTGATTTACAATGCAAATCGCTTAGTGATTGTCTCTTATTATTGTCTGTAGTGTCTATGTTGGGTTTGCCATTCATATGTCATTGAATAATCACTTCTAAGGCTACTGCGTTTATTTTGTATAAAGAATATGCTGTTCCTACCTTCATAGGTTTGTTTTTCTGCACACTCTTCTATTTTTTTTTGTCATGAGCCCTCTTGTATTTCCGTAATTTGAATCATCTTGCTTGTACGCTTTGCATTTTTCCACTATTCTTATGTGTATTATTTTGGCATGCAGTAGAAGGCATTTGTCCTCACTAATCTCTTTGCTTTTATTGCATGGATCCATAACTAGCCTTTGGCTAAGGATCCAGACAGTGATGTTATGTACTGTGCTGAAGAAATGATAATAAAAAGAATTGAATTGAAAAAAAAAAGACGGTACCCTTCAAAAGATGGACAGTACACAGGCTTCAGGCACTTCTAAAATTGCAGGACAAGAAGACATCTGCTGGACAGTAAAAATTTATTTCAAATACTTTTTTTTCCTATTGCTATGGTTGGATACAGGTAAAAAACAAAGCTGCAAATGCTCCTCGAAGAAGGCCTTCCAGACAATAGTGCACAACAGTTGAAAGTGACGTCATAGCACCACGCCGACAACATTGGCTGAAGGGCCCCTTTTGAGGGATGTTTGCCACTTTGTTCTGGAGTTGTATCGCACAGTAGCGTTTCAGTACACACATAAATGGCACTTGAAATCCTTTCTTGTGCTGTGTGTTAGTTTTCGTTGTAGCTTGATGCCGTCTGCCGAAAGCATACGAGCATGTGCATGTTAGGAAGAAACATGACACTTGTGACCAAAATGTAAAATTTATTCGCAATCCTACGTAGCAAAGGGGATCAACAATAAAAGCCTGAAGTAATCCACTGCCTGCAGACACCTGCACTCAACATATCACAATTGTCCCTGCTGCCAACCTAATTGAAAGTTCATAGTTTGCCATGTCTGTGGTACTACCATTTTAGCGCTTCGATGCCCAATGGCTCATGTGGGCAACTCCTTTTGCGAACTCTTGTGCTCAGCACTATAACAAGCAAGGTTGCTTCACCACGCCGACGATGAAGCAAGTGATATGTACAGAACATTACCAGCCACTGAAGCGACCTCTGTCTAGCTTATCATTTAAAAAGAAAACATCATCATCATCAGCTTGACTATGTCCACTGCAGGGCAAAGGCCTCTCCAATGTCAGTCCAATAACCATGTCTTTTGCCAATTGCGGCCGCCCTATCTCCGCAAACTTCTTGACCTCATCTGCCCACAACTCTCTGCCACCCCCTGCTACGCTTGCCTTCTCTTGGAATCCACTCCGTTATCCTTCAGGACCAGTGGTCATCCTGCCTTTGCATTACGTGCCTAGCCCAAGCTCATTTCTTCCTCTTGATTTCGACTAGGATGTCATCAACCCGCGTTTGTTCCCTCACCACTCCGCCCGCTTCCGAAACATCTATCATTTTTCTTTCCGTAGCTCGCTGCGGTATCCTTAACTTAAGCTGAACCCGCTTTGTTAGCCTCCACATTTCTGCCCCATAGGTGAGTACCGGTAAGATACAGCTGTTGTATACTTTTTTCTTGAGGGATACACGTAAATTTCCATTCATGATCTGAGAGAACCTGCCAAATGTGCTCCACCCTATTCTTATTCTTCTAGTTATTTCTCATGATCTGGATCAGCGGTCACTACCTGCCCTAGACAGACATATTCTCTTACTACTTCCAGCACCTCGCTACCATATGCGAACTGCTGTTCCCTTGCTAGACAGTCGGACATTACTTTGGTTTTCTGCATGTTAATTTTTAGCCCCACCGTTCTGCTCTGCCTGTCTAACTCATTGATCACGCTTTGCAGTTCATGTCCTGAGTACTTAGCAAGGCGATGTCATCGGCAAATAGCAGATTACTTAGGTGTTCTCCATACTCTTATCCCCAACTGTTCCCATTTCAGACCCCGGAATACCTCCTGTAAACAGGCGGTGAATAGCACTGGCGAGATCGTGTCTCCCTGCCAGACACCTTTCCTTGTTGGAATTTTTTTGCTGACTTTATGGAGGACTATGGTAGCTGCACAATTGTTATAAATATCTTCCAATATTTTCACATGACACTCTTCTACACCTTGACTGTGCAATGACTGCTGAGGTTTCCACTGAGCCAAATGCTTTCTCGTAATCAATGAAGGCTATATATAGGGGTCGGTTATATTCTGTGCATTTCTCCATCACCTGACTGATAGTGTGAATATGGTCTACTGTCGAGTACCCTTTATGATAGCCTGCCTGATCATTTGGTTGATTGAAGTCTAAAGTTGTCCTGGCTCTATTAGTGATTAACTTAGTAAAAGAAAAAGTAGAAATAAAACACGGAAGCCAAATTATTGCGTCTACACTTTTTTAAATTTGTGACGGAACAGCGCAAAACACCGGGACAAGAGACAAGCGCTGACTTACAACTGGTTTTTATTTCGAAGAAACACTGCTTCTTATACCTTCTTCCCCCTCAAAAAAACACAACAAATGCGTCACAACCATATCGTTCAAGCGTCCAAAAAAAACATAAGATAAATAATCACAGAGATTTATAATCACATTTTTAACATTTCAAACTCTTTCTTAGTCAAAGCAACAGACGGCGTGCTGACACAATCGTCGCGCAGACTCGCTATCGAAGCTGCCTCGATTATTTCCCTGACTAACTGGTCTTTGTGATTAGCCAAAGCTAAGTTAGTCAGGGAAATAATCTCGTAAACGACACCGGAACAGCAGTCGACATACTTCTTTGAGTGCTTTTTCCTGCAGCTACTCTTCTTTTCCGCGCACGAAATGCGTGAGCAAACTTGGGCGAGTTTCTTCGGTGTGCAGAACACCCCAGGAACGCCGTGTCGGCTTGCCACTTTCTTCACATGATGGGCAACCTTGTGAATATACGGAACCACTAGTGGTTCTAGGAACCACTACCACTAAACTGAGGCTGCGAATAATGACGTTGTGTTCATGCAAAACTTTTGTTTTCAAATGAAATCAAACTCGTGTTATATTCGTAGCTGTATTGTATTTGTGCAAATGTGGTCCTTCCTCAAGACGTAAACAAAATCAAAAATGAGATAACACGAAATGTATTAAATTGAAATAATTGTCACATAAAGGGTCAATAAGAGTAGGATGGAAGATATTTTTCAATGTTTATTTTATAAACCAACACAGTGTACAGTAAGTAGCCAATTAATTACCACAGAGCATCCTCAGAGCCATATGCCATCACCAACAACTGATGTAGTCAAGACCCTCATATAGTAAAATTTTTTGCTGGTCCAAGTCATATTATATAACTGTACTTTGTGTTGAGGTGATGCACCACTCTGCAGCACACAACAACTTCAATGGATGCATTATACCGCAAAGTAAGAGACTATAAGGGAGGAGCAAGTGGCAGTAATTTGTTGAGCACATGCCTGCTCCATACACTGTCATAAGTCTTCGACTGCATGCCAATTGCTACAATTATTTGCTCTTGTGCCAAGCTTGAAACTCTAGAAAAACGCCCAACTTTGCAAGGAGCATAGTAGAGGAAACCTCAGGACACTATAGTGCTCTTTTTACTGTTTGCAAACTAAACTAAGTAATACTCCCAGCAACCAGTACTTTACTGCAATGCAGCACTACTAAATTTGCAGCAATACCATGAGCTATCAATTACACTACCAGAACTCGTTCATATTTAGGGTGAACATGCAAGTCCAATGCTGCGCTGCTCTTCACAATGCCAGTGGGTTCGTTACGGATGCCCATCGAAGCGAAAAGGCAGACAACACGATGCACTACATCCACGTTCCCTTGCCCCTGTACCACTTTGCTCTGATGCGCTACACGGTTGGGCACGCTGGCACTCTGAAGAGCACGGCCAACCTGTCTCGTGTGTTCACCTTCATTGTGGATGACCCTGTGCTTGTTCTTTTACGGTTGCACATTTGTTTCAATAGATGAATATGCATATGTAGAACTTGCCCTTTTAAGAACTGTTATCCCTGAAAGTTTTGTCAGATCGGTGACCAGCGTGAAGGCGTCCACCTAAGTGAAAATAAAAGAAAAATTTTCACTTCCAATTTCTATGAGAACTTTATAATATCACTTCAGGCAACTCAAATTCTCGAATTAAGGACGCCCACATTAACTACTTAGATGCAAAGCACAAGCCTTCAAAAATGGCAGATAAGAAACGTGCCTTTCTGTACCAACTTGACATCCTTGGAAATTGGCTCATGGTAAAACTCAATCTACAGTCCTTGTCAAAGCTGTCAATTATGTTTGTTGTTGAGATACACAACAGGCTACTTATAGCACACTTGCAGTATCAAATATCTGGAAGGTGATCAGAACTTTCATTCTCGGGCCTTCAAAGCTCTGGTACTTCAGGGGGCCCTACCATGCATGACTGAATATTAAACCTTGTGGGGTGGTCCTCATATGGCCTCAGTTGTTCTGTGGAACCATATCTCCCATTTTTGCAGTATAATTCCTCGTTTCCTTCTACTGCTATGAAGAGGAATTAGTAGCCTTGATGGAGTAGACAAAGGAAGGGGGGGGGAACATCCCCTATGCTCCCAATTGGTTTCAGTGACTGATGGCTTCAGTCAAGAGAGCTACTTCTGGTAATGTATCCTAATTTGAGAACAGGATTACTGAAGGCTTTATTTCGAACATTCTGAGCTGTAGTACACCAGCTGCAAGAAAGAGAAAAAGCATGCCATCGAGAGCAACTCAACATAAAATCAATATCTAGAAATAGCAAAAAAAGAAAGAAGAGCTTTGCAAGTTGCCAAAGTTCAAGGCATCAAGATGGTCATGTTTCCTTTAGAATACTCTGCATCCTGAAGAAAAGCACTAAACGACTCAAGAAAACAGGACACATAAAACGCTATTTACTTCTTGGAGGGATAGAGAAACATTGTTTGTTCGGCTGAAAAGGGTGCTTTACAGCCTAGTCCCATCTAAGATGGAAGTTATGCAGGCACACTGCGCATAGATTTAGACCACCTTCCTCACTAAGAGGATAGAGAGAGGGAGATGAAAAAGGGGAGAGGTTAACCAGCGAAATGCACTGGGGTTAAGGGATGAGGAATGTTGCTTATAGAAAGGCAGATGCAGCGTACAGGAGTCACAGCCTAGTACGCAGGCACAATGCATTCAAAAAATTAAACAATGCCTGGCAGACCTTCAGAGCCAGCAATTGCTGCAGCCTCTGTCTGAGGGCCTTCGTCTCTGTCAGTGGCTGGAGATCAGCCTTGTTTGCTTGTAACACAGCAGCATCAGTTTTTTGCCCTCCACCTCTGTATTAAGCGATACGATTCAAGCCTTAGCGCACAGCACCATTTCCATCCAACCGGAATGGTCCATCTATGCTAAGGTATTCCCATTCCTTTTCAACTCTATAGGGGTATAAGTGCAGAAAATAAAGGGGACGCCATCAGTAAAACTATAACAAATTTCAGGTAAATTTGTGCTTTTTAGCAATGACCCACAAACTACAATTCAATGCATCTGTCATTCTTTCAAACTTGAAGATATATGCTTGCTGAGCTTGCTGGGATAAAAAGCATCTAATACAGATGCATAAAAAGCATCTAATACAGAATAAACAACTTAAATCTATAAAGACTTTTACCACAAGCTCAGTTATTAGTCTATCAAAAGAGAAAACTGAGGACGTGGTTTAACTAAGTACTCCTTCAGCAAGCAAGCTCATCAATCACAGTATAGTTAAATTTTAAAATAAATCCATTTCTGAAAAGAATAATACACAGCCTTGTAAGTGTCCCTCTGGAATATCTTGCACTGCATGCACGACACGGGACCCAGTAGGAGTTGGTTCTGTGATGCCCCTATAGTTTGCCATGGCTGAAGTGGTCTCTAAAATTTTTAGAAACAACAGAGTGGATATATGCGACACAATAGGCATGCTGGAAGAGAATGAGGTAAAGAATCCTTACGAGTGCAAGCCACATGTGCACCTTGCCTTAGACTAAGTCTTACAAGGCATAATTCAAAGAAAGTAAAAGAACATATCAATTACAACTCCATCCAACTTCTGTTCTTTGCCATGCCCTTAGTGGGCATGGAAGTGCGGCAACAGCGAACGTGCATCAAACGCCATTTCGTTTCTTGGTGCAGATCTTGATCCTGCTTGCCCCGTGAAATCATTGTCTCGGCGCCACGACTGCACAGTTGCGTCCATTGCTGCTGACGCCGGATAACAGCCTCCAGCTTTTCGATTCATCGCCAGCCGGACCGCTTCGCTGCGAGGGAATGGCCCCCTTCTTTGAAGACTACTTACCGCGGCCCTCCTTGGACAAGACAGCGGCATCGACTGATGCATCATCTCCGGCACACTACTTAAGAAGTCAGCGCCCCTGGAATCCTCTCATTGGGCATGGAAGTATAGCAACAGCGAACATGCATCAAACACCATTTTGTTTCTTGGTGCAGGTAGGTTCAGCTCCTGAGCTCTTTTGCAAAAAATCTGACAATATTTTTTTGCTAGTACTTCCATGCCCATAAGTGTTCCTCTCTTTGACTTGTGATGGCATTCACGTCGTGAAGTTGTTGATAACGTCCGGTGACGTTGAGTTGAATCCTGGACCCTCTGAGGTAGAGTCATCCCAGCAATACAGTGAATTAGTCTCGCTAACAAAATCTTTACATGATAAAATGGATTCTAGGCACGACGAAGTTATGACCGCATTTAATGAACTTAAGGTGGACCAAAATTCAATGGACATGCAGACTGCAGATATTGATGGTCGTCTCACTGCAGTGGAAAACAGCATTCTCAAATCTGAGCCGCCTCAGGCTGAAAGTGTTGCTCATGTCATAGCACTTGATCAGAGACTGAACGAATTTGGAGATCGTTCATGCCGAGACAACTTGATATTCCATGGTATCGACGATAGTTGTCAAGAGACATGGGCCGAATCCGAACAAAAAATTTGCTCCGTTCTAAATACCACGTTTAAGTTTGGTTTGGATGAGAGCGACGAACGCATATCACGAGCCCATAGACTAGGCCGCTTTGTCCCCGACAAATGTCGGCCCATTATTGTTAAATTTGTCTCATTTAAACTTAGGGAAACTATTCTTGCCTCAAAAAACAAGTTAAAAGCTTCCAAGGTAACAGTGAGTTAAGATTTTTGCAAAGCGACAAGAAATGTGAGAAAAAAGCTTTTCGATTTTGGTACTCAAAGCGGCAAAAAATTTTCAGTACGGTATAACAAGCTTCACATTGGCAATAAATGCTATGTTTACTCAGCGGACACCGACAGCGTGTGCGAAATAGGGCCTTTCAGCGACAGCAGTCCAGCCAGATCTTCGTCTGGCACTACCCGCACCGACGCAGATACATCCTTATCCTAACCCAAAAACGTGCCCCTAATGTCGTCCGTCGGAATCTATCATTTCTCTTCACAAACATCCGGGGTATTGTAAACAAACGCCATGATCTATCTTCTGTAATTGATGCATGCGCTGCCGATGTGGTGGTGTTAACAGAAACTTGGCTTTCAAACGTGATAAGCAATACAGAATTGCTTGATTGTGAAAAAAACTACACCATCTACTGCCAAGATAGGACTGCAAAACACGGAGGTGGTGCACTGATTGCCATTGCCGATTACCTCGTATCAGGCATCATCATTGTCCCTACTGCCTTAGAAATCCTTTGTGTGCACATAAACCTTCACTACCAAAATGCTTTATTCTGTGTGTGCTACAGGCCACCGAACGCGGCACTATATTTTGTGATGACTTACACAATGTATTAAATATTTTGATTACACAATTCCCTTCACTGCTTTTATTTCTGGTAGGTGATTTTAAGTTTCCCCAAATCGATTGGTCCGGTCTCTTTCTAACTATCAGAGGTACTTCCGCAGTCAGCCAATCCTTTTTGAACATATGCATGCAGTTTAACCTTACACAGCTTGTTTCAGAGCCTACAAGGTTTGGTTCTTGTAAATCTATAGCCTGTTAGACTTAATTCTTACCACTGCTCCTGATCTTCTACATCGTGTAGCCTACATGCCCGGTTTGAGTGATCATTGTCTTATTCACTTCGAAATAACAGCACTTACTACTAAAAAGGCTAGTAGCATAAAGACAACTAGAGACTATTCCAGAGCTGGCTACACATCAATTAATAACGAACTAGCACTCTTCATAGATAACTGCATGCCTGCCTTCTTCGAGAGAACCGTTGACCAAAATTGGGCTATATTTAAGAATACAGTCTCGTCACTAGTCGATAAGTACGTCCCAATCCGCCGAATTTCAAAAAAATCCCAATCACTGTGGTTCACCATCACCATGAAACGACTTTTGAATAAGAAGAAGGGCTTCTTTCACCTTGCAAAACATGCAAACACTGCAGAACGTTGGTCTGCATACGGTGATGTTCTCTGAACTTACCGACTAGCTATCAAAGAAGCCAAGCGCGTGTTCCTAAATAACACATCGCCATCACTCCTTTCGACTAATCTAAGTTCTGGAACATTATCAGGCCCAAAGAACGAACATTCATTCAACTTTCTAATAGTGCTGGGAATGCAATGTCAACTGATGAGTGTTGTACTGCCTTAAACCTTGCCATTCCAAAATTGTTTTCTGATTGTTCCTTCAATGATGCTCCAGAAGTGCTTAAGTACGATTTTTTTCTGACGGACCCCATTGTCACCGATTTTGCTGGCAATGTGACGTTAATCCAGAGCCTCAAGTTATTGTCCAGTTGCGGTGTCAACAAGATCAATTCAAAGTTTTTGAAGAACACTTCTATTTATTCCAGCATATATTTAGTGCACCTTTTTACCCAGTCTGTTGAACATGCCACAATGCCGGCTGACTGGAAGGTAGCGAGGGTGGTTCCACTCTTCAAACAAGGTAATCCGAATACTCCCCTTAACTACAGACCAATTTCATTAACAAGCATTCTTTGCGAACTTCTAGAGCACATTATATATTCTAGCCTCGCTTCTTTTTTGAAAAGTAACTCTTTCTTAAGCTCCTGTCAGCACAGGTTCCGAAAAAATTTTTCTTGCGTGACTCAACTCTTATTTTTCACTAATATCTTAGTGTTGTCTTTAGATACTGGTTTACTAACCGACTGCATCTTTCTTGACTTCACTAAGGCTTTTGATAAGGTATCTCACAATTTACTCCTCCTTAAAATGAGTTCCCTGAATATTGACCCTAATCTTCTTAAGTGGATTGAATGTTTCTTGACTAACCGCACCCAGTTTGTATCAGCTAACGACTCTGTATCATCCCCATGTGCCGTGACATCTGGTGTTCCCCAAGGCTTTGTTCTGGGTCCTTTACTTTTTCTGATATATATTAATGACTTTCCGATTGGCATTAACTCGTCCCTTAAGCTTTTTGCTGATGACTGTGTTCTTTTTCGTGCAATACATAACATTAACGACAGTTCCCTCCTTCAGTCCGATCTTGATAAAGTCTTAATTTAGTGTCAGAGATGGTCTATGGTTCTCAATCCATCAAAGTGGAAAATTATGTCCATCTCACACCAGTCTAACCTGTCTAAATCATTCGATTACAAGATTAATGGAGTTTCATTAGAGAACGTTTCATCTTATAAATATCTGGGTGTTCACATTCCTAGCAACTTATCCTGGCACATGCACATAGAATATGTTACTAACAATGCAAACTGTGCCCTTGTTTAGATATGCAGAAACTTCTCTCAGGCTCTATCCCATTTTAAGTTACTTTTATATCAGACACTAATATGGCCAAAGCTAGAATACGCATCATCAATATGGAACCCCGCACAACTCACTTTAATCGATGCTATAGAATCTCTTCAGAACCGGTCAGCTCACTTCATCCTTTCCATTTATTCTCGTACGGCTAGTGTTTCTGTAATGGAAACTATACTTGGTCTGACTAATTTTGCAGTTCGCAGAAATATTTCATGCCTCAGTCTTTTCCACAGCATCTTCTTTCATAACGAGACACCAAAACAGGAATTTTTTTTCTTCTATACCATCATACTTGTCATCACGTGTTGACCACCCGCATAAAGTTTCTATCCCAACTCGTAAAACGAATGTACTTTTAATTCTTTCATATCGAAGACTAGCACTGAGTGGAACCACCTTCCACCCCATATTGCCTGCATTGAAGACTCGTCATTTTTCAAGCCACTTATCACCAAGCATATCATCGAACAAACGTCTGCATCATGATTTTTGCCTTTTGCCTGTACTTTTTACTATGTATTTTTTTTCTTTTTTCACCCACCCCCTCTATAACAGCCTACGGGCCCTGAGGGTATTGTAATAAATAAATAAATGAATAAATCAGCTCTGCTCTTTAGGGATATCTTCATGATCTTTCAGCAGCAAAAGATGCATTTACTGCCTAGGGAACTGGATTAAAAAATAAAACATCTTTTTCCTTCCTCTTGAATAAATCGCAAAGTCAATGATGGAAAGGATTCTATAATCACCTATTGGAAGTGAATGGCAGTGAAACCTAACCTCGAGAGCTGCACCAAAAAGAACTGCACTGACTTCACAGCAGTTTGCTAGTGAAAGCCACTAACATCAGAGATACTTGCATTTCATTTTCTGGCCTTTTCTACATGATGAGAGCATCTTTTGCAGTAAAATTAGCCTCTTTGTCATTAGAATCAGGAAGTCCATTGTTACAAACCAACGTCAATTTCTCCTCAGTGTCCCTTTAGAAGGCATACCAGAAAAGGAACAAATGGACAAAACCTTACCATGCTGTGATAATATTGTGTATAGAGAGAGGGACGTACAAGGAAGGCAAAAATGACAATGCATATTCAGTTCTCTAAGCATAACAACTATTCACATGATTTGTTCCATCAAAAAATGCACGTTTCACACAACCTTCAAAACAAAAAAAAAATGCTAAAAAAATGACAAGACCATCAGAAATCTGATGCGAAAGCATAACTGCCCTAGCTTGTATACATTTATTAATGATCTTACATATGCATGAACTCCCACCTATAGAGTACCTGACATAAAGCAATACTTTAAGTGCTACAAGTCACATGGAGGCAACATTTGTGCTCCTAGTCACTGTGAATGAGTGTTAAAAAACAGATAAAAATTTAATCTTAGTGCCACCCTCATATTTTGTTGTGTTAATTTCCTATAAATAAATAGTGTGCACGAACTACACCCTGAAAAACTTTTCATACGTAATGGTTGTCAGCAGCATAATAAGCCAATGCTGACAACAGTGCAGTAAAAGTACAAAGGGAATAACACGAACTTGCCAGCTTGTGTGGTAGGAAAATTGTGTGCACATTGAAAAATTCTCACAGATGTGGATAAAGCAATGAGCTTACAGCTGTGCGATAGTTCAAAGTCTTTGTAATGGCTTTTACATGGTGACCGAGTACTTTTCCTTTTCAGTGGAGTCCTTTGAACAGTCTTTTCTTTTCAGGGAATGATGTCATCATCACTATCTGAAGAAAGCACCACACTCTTTCATATCTGTCTTTGGTGCCTCTCGGTTTCTGAGTCCTCAGATTCAAAATGGGACGTTTCAAGAGCACATGGCAGTAGCTCCTGAGCCCTTTGGTAGGAGTCTGCAGTGAGAAATGGCACTGATTAGCATGTAGCAAGTAACAAATTACTGAGGTGCATAGCGAATGCAGAGCTGTACAGCACACAACACTTGACAAAACACACAATGAAACAGGAAGACAAGAGCAGTCAGCCAGTTTTTCACAGACAGCACTAAGAGATATACAGCAATGGCATCTACTTTTATGCAGCAGATTTTGTGCTGCTGTCACACAGAAACTTCATTTTACACTGACCATCCAAGCATGTGGGCAACAAGTTTAATATTCACTGAATAAGTATACACCAAAAAAACAATGCCATACTATGTTATGTATAACACAGATCAGTATTGTGGTTTGCACACACGTATCCTCAATATGACAAGCAAAGAGCACTTTTTAACAAGACGTCTTCATATTTAAAATTTAAATCCCCACAAAAAAGCATAGGCACAAAATCAATTCATTAATCAAGATCTCAACTAGCAAGTGCTCTAATAGGTTGCAGCCTAGTAACATAGCACCATGATGATCAAAAGGCTAGTTGGTGGTGCACATATAATTGAAGAAAAACAGGACGTAAACATACAATTTATAATACCAGAAGACTAACAAAGCCGTGACTAACACGAAGCATTACTCTCAAGCAAGCATGCTACAGGGCATCTTTGTTCCACAAAAAAAGGCAAGCTCCTGTGACTTAAAAATCACATTATGTTAACCCTCTCACACAGGTATTATTGACTGCCATTTGACTGAAAAGGCCTAGTTAGCCTTCCTACTGTTGGGGAACTGTCAACAATTCTTACATTGCACCCGCCGCAAAAGTCAGTTTAGGCTTTTTATCGCTGCCCTCAGCCTTTCCTTTTTCTGAAATAAATTTGTTCGTTTATCACACGACTCCACTACTATGGGCAGCTACTCATTAATGATGTTATTAATATGGTAAAGTTTAATGCTAAATTTAAACACTCTACTTTATACTACTCCAATTTGTACATAAGCTTTACAAAGTGTGTGTGCTAAAGCTGGGCACTACACACAGCCAAAACAATCATGCAGAGACATGCTTGGATTCAGCACTTGGCATCTTTGATTCCAGCTCATGCCTTAACTTGTCTATATGTACTGGCCAATTAAAAGCAGCAGCATTGGGTCAATAGTATTGTCAATAGCAATCGTTTGTGTGGATTGAGAACATAGAACAGTAGAGAAGGTCACTGACTCGGGCAGAAAAATGGGCCCATAAAGTGCCAACATGTCAGGTGGCCCGCTGCTGAACTGCGACTGCCGATCTTAAATGGACTGAACAACTGTTGAGAGCCTGGTGATATCTGGCACTGCCATCAGTTCAGTGCCACTGAGAACACCTTGTAATGGGGCATAATACTGCTGATTCTTGTGCAAGCAGAGGTAATAAAGGCTAATATGCATACACGGCCTTTTTTTCCTTTCTTGTGATGGAAAATGCCTCAAAATATCATGCACTCATCAGATACCGTCTGAAGATTCAAAAAGAGCAAGTTCCCTCATCAAGTAGTTTTAAAGCTCATTTGCTTTTATGCAGGCCATAACACTCAATGATGTCTGGTTGACAATTGATGTTTAGCCAGTGTTGCTAGTTCGAGTGACCTGGAGCATTTAGTATTTGTTCCTGAGCAATGCTGATCAGCACTGTTTTGTGTGGCATCTCAAGCCATGCATATTTTATTTCCTTTATGGTTTAATCCCGTTACAAGTGACCAAGACAGTGCCAATAAAACATTTCAACAGCATCGACACAGAGAATTTCTTAGAGCACTCTAAAACAAAGTTTGAATTATTTTCAAGGACACTAAAGAAAGCTTGTTGCTTCTTGTTAAAATTACTTGACAAAATATAATTGTGGGCTTACTCTTTGTAGCCAGGATCCATACTTTACGAGGTGTCAATTGATCTCACTCCACGGACACAGCCTTGTGATTCATTTTAGTCACTTCCATTTTGGAAGTTGACGGCGGCCAAAAGCAAACCAGCACCCAATGGTTGGGGATGACATAGGTACTGCCTTCATTTAGAAATTCCACTTCAAGATACCTGTAAGGTGCCGTATGGTGTAGGTGCGGTGCTTTCACATCGTGATAAAGGGGTTGAATTCCCACTAGCATTCACATCTCAAACTTTCACACCTGCGGAGCGAAACTACTCACATCTGGAAAAGGAGGCACTAGCCATTATATTTGGTGTCACACGCTCCAGAGACTACTTGCTATGTCGCAGCTTTATCCTCATCACTGATCACAAGCCACTGGTCGGCATCTTCCGTGAAGATAAAGCAATTCCAGCCATGACTGCTTCACGTATCCAGCGTTGGGCACTCACACTTGGTGCCTACACGTATACTATTGAGCACCGACCTGGACGTCTCAATGGAAATGCAGATGCCATGAGCAGGCTACCACTGGCAGTGCTCTTTGCTGATCCACCTGAACCACCAGAGCTGGTGAATTCAGTCTCAAGCATGGAAAAGCTGACAGTGTCAGTGAAGCAGCGTCAGCACTACACGAGTTGTGATCAAGCCCTAAGCCAAGTGCTGCTGTGGGTCAAGGACAGATGGCCACAAAGCACCCCACACAAAGCCCTACAGCCATTATGGCAAAGACATGATGAGCTGAACACGTATAGAAATCTCTTGTGCTGGGGTAACCGAATGGTGGTGCCTACTCCTGCCCAGAAGCATATCTTGGAACTGCTACACGAAACGCACCAGGGAATGGTTGTCATGAAAGGCATGGCAAGGTCTTTGTTTTGGTGGCCTGGTATAGATGCTGAAATCGAAAAGTGTGCTCGACAGTGTACACAGTGTCTGCAGAATTCTCCAATGCCAGCAAAGACTGAACCAGTGTCATGGCCTGAGCCAAGTGAATGCTGGGAACGTGTGCACCTGGACTATGCCGGACCATTTGAAGGTAAAATGCTCCTTGTACTTGTAGACGCCAAGTCAAAGTGGCTTGAAGTTATCATCGTGCCAAGTGCAACAGCGGAAAACACTGTAGAGCATTTGAGGGATATTTTTGCACGGTTTGGGCTGCCAAGGTGTATTGTAACAGACAATGGAAACCCATTTACTGGCCAAGCTTTCCAGGCATTCCTTTCAGAAAATGGCATTAAGCACCTACGGACAGCTCCTTTCCATCCGGCATCAAATGGTTTGGCTGAGCAAGCAGTTCGAACTGTAAAGGACAGCCTCAAGAAAACCAAGGGTGGAGATCTCAAGCTCCGGCTAGCGAGATGGCTGCTTATGTACCGTAGAACACCCCGCCCAAATGGAACGTCACCATCTGAGCTGATGTTGGCCTACCCAATGAAAGCGAAGCTGGATCTTTGCATTCCTAGAGGGGAGGAAGAGAGTGCACCCGAGCAGTTGCTGACAGAATCCAAGAGGCATTGCGGAGAGACGAAAAAGGGACCCAAATACAAGAAAGGTGACAAGGTTGCAGTTCGCAATTTCGGCAGAGGAGCTAAACGGTGGTTGGGGGAAGTTGATGAAACGAACGGAACTTCGATGGTAACGGTTTCAACCCCTCAAGGGAAAGTTCGCCGTCACAACAACCAAGTGAAAAAGCACTTGGCCGCTCCAACATCAAGTGCAGCGGGTACACCTGCAAGCACCGAGGAAGACGTAGCCAGCACCGCAAGCACCTTGGAGGCTGCGGCGATGCCATCTTTGAGACGTTCAACTACAACTGTTCGCAAGCCCCTACATTACCGATAACCTTCTTAAGGAAGGAGGAGTGCTGTGTATGTGTACTGAGTGCGTGGCAAGAGGTGGCGCCACCATCCCAGTGCCTGTGTGTGCATGTATTGAGTGCGTGGCATGAGATGGCGCCACCGCCCCGAGCGCCCCAGCAAGTGCTGTGTGTGTACGGCCAGACGCCGGCCCTGTGTAACGTGTAACCTATGTGAATAAAGATTGCTGTTACGTTATCCAAAACACAACAAGTTGTATCATTGAAAATTATCACACCTGACTAAGTTGTGCTAAAACTTAAACCTAGCACATCTCCTTCGTCTCCACAACAATTAACCAGAGCTAGCAAATCTTCCCGGCTATATGCTAACAGTGCAATATCACCCGCATACATTAAACCCGGGAGCTGTTGCTCAACGTTACTTCTGCCTAATCTCTGTGACAGACCATAAGCTAGATTACTTCCTTGTAGCCTTTTTCAGAACGCCATGCAAGCACCCCCAAAGACAAAGTTTGGTAATCATGTGGACACAGGATGTATGCTCGGGCCGCACATGTCTGCTCGCGATCGCATGTGAAACAGAATGTCGTCGTCAGGTAGCACATCGAACTCCGACTTTGTTTTGCCCCATGATACGAACATGGCTGATGCTGCCAGGCATTTTGAATTCGACCCACTGGCCAGCAATTCCAATAACGAAAAACAAGAGGAAAGCAGCAGCGATGAAGAGGATACGCAGGCTGGCAATGTCAACTGGCAAGACATGTCGAATGAATCAAGCGATTACCTCTTGGCAACAAGCCGTCAGTTACAGCATTTTTTATTTTTTTCGCATGTGCTGAGTATAATGTAGGTTAAAGAGCCAATAAAGGCTGCATGGGTAATCTTTTTGCTACTTGCACACACAATATACTGCTACAGCGTCGGGTACCCTAGATGAGTGTTAGCGCAGCCGGTGTAAGCATGCTGTTCGCTTTGCCAACACTCATGTAGTTTTAAACTGATGGGCTGCATTTACCTCATGAATGCACCTAATAATGGAAGCACTCAGTAGCAGATCTGAGGTCTACAACACTCTTATGCATTTTTTTTTTCCACAGGTGCCAATGCGGCCACTGCCGTCCTATGGACACAGTGGCAGAGTCTATGTGCTGCTGTGAAGTGCCGATCGTAGACGCGCTCGTACCGGAAGGCGAGTCATGCGTTACTGCACACTGCGCGTTTGCGGTAGCATGTCTAGACTTTTCCGCCATTGAAGTCTCCTATTATGGCCTGGTGGAAGACCGGCCAGGCATTGTGCAGGGCGTCAGACATTCATAGGTAACGTAGAACTGACTGCATGCGCCTGGTGCTACATATTTTGTACAAGCCGTGTTCAGCGCAGTAGATTGTGACCCGAGTGAAATGGCATTCAATATCTATTTCTGACAGCTCCATGTCCCCCGATTACACGTGTGGCTGTTTCTACTCTTTATGCTGCAGAAACAACGCATAGTGCGTATATTCTAAGGCAGACAGTATGAATGCTTTCATTCATTCCTTCTTTTTTTGGGTTTTTCTTGGCAATAGTGACTGACATAGCAGCGATAATAATCAGCTTCACATGAGTGAATTGTTTTCTTTTTCCTCAGTGTATCTTGACATTATTTGATCTTCTACGAGTCATTACCACTATGAATTTGTTTTTTACCCTGGTCAGATATGTTGTCCTGCTTACTTTCTCTTTCTCCAAAAAATTCAGTGCATCTTTGTTTTGGTTTGTCGATTTTCCATGATCATGCTTTCTTTTCACCCTAAGTTGTGCTGTGCCCCTAGGGTATTCTGAATTAAAATAGATAAATGGACAACGTCTGCATGTATTGTTTATGCAGATGCCCAATTCTGCTTGCTCACTTGTCAGCCGCTACAGGTATACAGCCTATCGGCAGTTCGTGCGCTGGGTGCGGCACTACCTTGGCAAGAAAAACAGGACCATGCTACCGAGCTTTGTGGTTGGGGCCACTGGGACACCTGCCCATCAGAGGAATACTGTGGCCTTTGGTATCCCCATTATTAAAGCAAACATTGGAAACAGGAAAAACTTTTATTTAGATGCAGTGCACTAGGTTAAAACATCTCACACAGAAGCACAGACACAGCATGTTTATTTACAAAGAAAGAGTCCAAAAACACTCAATAAAATTTTACATACTCAAACCCTATAAATTGGTTGTTCTTCACGATTCATTACACAGTGGCTCCACAATACAGAACAGCAACAGATGCAGTCACCTTGCAAAATATCTCTTTGCATAAGACGGCATACATATTCTATAATACTTTGTTACAGCTATGCTTGCCTACCAGTGCTGTGGGGGAAAATAAAGTACAGTGCAACAACTAGGTTTGTAGCTACAAGTGATACTTCAGAACTAGTCATGTCACACTTGTTCATTGATGGTGCATTCTACTTTGCTGACAATATGAAAACAGAGTAGTGCACAGTTACAGTATTTTCCTCTATACAGTAGACCGCACAAATTGTCGCAATAGTGAAGAGGCATGCAAGAAACGAGCTTCAGTTAGCATATTTTTTTTCGAATGTGGTCATGTTATGATTTGGCAGCTTTGAAAGCAGGAGCCACCAAAAGCACTTCATTACAGTCCTCTTGACGAAAAAAGGTGATGCCATCTTCATCACACTAAAGTCACATTCCGACAATGGTCAATACACTCGGCAATAAAGTAAGCTGGTATGTGTGTGTATTAGAGAACAGCAAATAAACAAGCAAACAGAGAAGCACAGGACAGATGTGTACTTTCAAGGGGACACTGAGGACAAATAGAAGTTTGACCTGTATCGATAGATTTTGGTCTTCTGATCACAAAGAATTATTTTCACTGAAAAGAGCAGAAAATAAAATATAGGAGGTGTCATTGCGAGCCAAATTTGCAATTTGCAAATTTGCATTTTACCTCTCATGAAAGACTCCATTTTTTTGCAGGGAGGGGGGGGGGGGGTTATAGAAAAAAATTTTTTCAAAAAGACGGCTATTGTAAAGAGCGTCTGGACGTAGCAATGTACTTATCGCGAAATGATGAGAACGCAGTACGCGTGAGGCCGACTTTCGGAGATAATTGCATACCTAAGACAATAAAGGCTCTTTGAGATAGCTTCACCACATAGCTTTTTAGCTATGAGGAGAAGCCAACACGTGAAAGTCGTTGGGGATATTAGAGTTTTTTAGTATTGAGCGCAATAGCAGGCCCGGATTGCACATGCGCTCAACGCTCACGGGGAAATAGCGTTCGCGTACGTACGCAATTTTCAGAAGTTAGCGTTGCGGCAGTTGCGCCTTTTCACCCTTAGCGTGAAAGCATGGTGGCGTCCTTCCAATCGAGAGCCACCCGTTTCAGCTGATTCAGCAGTTCTTGCAATTCCGGTAGGCATGTTTTTCGGCAACTACTGGTGGCGTTGCTTTTCGCTATGACTTACCTTGCCTCGCCGATAAAGTTTAAGAAGCAGCTCAGCCTAGTTTTTGAGATACGCTCTCGATTCTGCGCTGAAGGGAAGAAAAGGGCAAATATTCGCAGCACGGCAGCGCGAAGCACAGGGAAGCGGCTGCAAGAAACGGAGGCGCGGCGGCACTGCGCGAGCGGTACCGCCTGGACTGTATATCGCGCGTTGAACTATTGCCGCTTAAACTTCGCTGAGGTTGCGAAAAATGACGTCGTGTTCATGCAAAACTTTTGTTTTCAAATGAAATCAAACTCGAGTTATATTCGTAGCTGCATTGTATTTGTGCAAATGTGGTCCTTTTTCAAGACGTAAACAAAATCAAAAATGAGATAACACGAAATGTATTAAATTGAAATAATTGTCACATAAAGGGTCAATAAGAGTAGGATGGAAGATATTTTTCAATGTTTATTTTATAAACCAACACAGTGTACAGTAAGTAGCCAATTAATTACCACAGAGCATCCTCAGAGCCATATGCCATCACCAACAACTGATGTAGTCAAGACCCTCATATAGTAAAATTTTTTGCTGGTCCAAGTCATATTATATAACTGTACTTTGTGTTGAGGTGATGCACCACTCTGCAGCACACAACAACTTCAATGGATGCATTATACCGCAAAGTAAGAGACTATAAGGGAGGAGCAAGTGGCAGTAATTTGTTGAGCACATGCCTGCTCCATACACTGTCATAAGTCTTCGACTGCGTGCCAATTGCTGCAATTATTTGCTCTTGTGCCAAGCTTGAAACTCTAGAAAAACGCCCAACTTTGCAAGGAGCATAGTAGAGGAAACCTCAGGACACTATAGTGCTCTTTTTACTGTTTGCAAGCTAAACTAAGTAATACTCCCAGCAACCAGTACTTTACTGCAATGCAGCACTACTAAATTTGCAACAATACCATGAGCTATCAATTACATTACCAGAACTCATCCATATTTAGGGTGAACATGCAAGTCCAATGCAGCGCTGCTCTTCACAATGCCAGTGGGTTCGTTACGGATGCCCATCGAAGCGAAAAGGCAGACAACACGATGCACTACATCCACGTTCCTTTGCCCCTGTACCACTTTGCTCTGATGCGCTACACGGTTGGGCACGCTGGCACTCTGAAGAGCACGGCCAACCTGTCTCGTGTGTTCACCTTCATTGTGGATGACCCTGTGCTTGTTCTTTTACGGTTGCACATTTGTTTCAATAGATGAATATGCATATGTAGAACTTACCCTTTTAAGAACTGTTATCCCTGAAAGTTTTGTCAGATAGGTGACCAGCATGAAGGCGACCACCTAAGTAAAAATAAAAGAAAAATTTTCACTCTTCCAATTTCTATCAGACCTTTATAGTATCACTTCAGGCTACTCAAATTCTCGAATTAAGGACGCCCACATTAACTACTTAGATGCAAACCACAAGCCTTCAAAAATGGCAGATAAGAAACGTGCCTTTCTGTACCAACTTGACATCCTTGGAAATTGGCTCATGGTAAAACTCAATCTACAGTCCTTGTCAAAGCTGTCAATTATGTCTGTTGTTGAGATACACAACAGGCTACTTATAGCACACTTGCAGTATCAAATCTCTGGACGGTGATCAGATCTTTCGTTCTCGGGCCTTCAAAGCTCTGGTACTTCAGGGGGCCCTACCATGCATGACTGAATATTATACCTTGTGGGGTGGTCCTCATATGGCCTCAGTTGTCCTGTGGAACCATATCTCCCATTTTTGCAATATAATTCCTTGTTTCTTTCTACTGCTATGAAGAGGAATTAGTAGCCTTGATGGAGTAGACAAAGGAAGTGGGGGGGGGAACATCCCCTATGCTCCCAATTGGTTTCAGTGACTGATGGCTCCAGTCAAGAGAGCTACTTCTGGTAATGTATCCTAATTTGAGAACAGCATTACTGAAGGCTTTATTTCGAACATTCTGAGCTGTAGTACACCAGCTGCAAGAAAGGGAAAAAGCATGCCATCGAGAGCAACTCGACATAAAATCAATATCTAGAAATAGCAAAAAAAGAAAGAAGAGCTTTGCAAGTTGCCAAAGTTCAAGGCATCAAGATGGTCATGTTTCCTTTAGAATACTCTGCATCCTGAAGAAAAGCACTAAACGACTCAAGAAAACAGGACACATAAAACGCTATTTACTTCTTGGAGGGATAGAGAAACATTGTTTGTTGAGCTGAAAAGGGTGCTTTACAGCCTAGTCCCATCTAAGATGAAAGTTATGCAGGCACACTGCGCATAGATTTAGACCACCTTCCTCACTAAAGGTCTGTTCGATTCAGAACTGGTTCTCTGCACTAATTCTGAAAAAGTTCCGTTGGTGCCGGCGCGGTGCAATTCGAGTTTCTTGGTGCAGGTGCAGCGCGTCAGCAGCGTCACAAATCACTGGTGCGGAGATTTTCAATCGAGCGCGTGCACGCACATGCCTCGTCTGCTATCCGGTTCTCGTCCGTCGTGGTGTGTTGTGTTGCGGTGCGTCGCGTCTGTTTTTCGTGCCTCGTGGAGTCATGGACTACGACATCGCCGAATCCACTTTTATGGAATTTTCTGAGTCGTCAGACAGCGAAGATGAGGAAGCCGACGTGGTGCTTTCTTTTGCAGCAACACAGTTCGGACAGACCGCAACAGAATCCCCAACTACTACGAAAGCGTAGTAGTATTTCAGCTTCGAATTCACGAGGCTGTTCAGGCTGTCGCGAGAAACGGGAAAAACTTCCTTTAGTTGGCCATTGATGTTAACAAACAAAACGTCGGCTGCGCGCGTCGTCTGCTTACGCCGTCAAACACGTGCACCACTATCCTGCACCTCCGTCTCTGACGGTGCCGCGGTTCTTTGCACCGAAGCGGCACCACGACTGCACCAAAATCAATCGCGGACGATGGTGCAGGGGGCGCTGTGAATCGAGCGCTTTGGTGCAGCGCACCGTGAACCGGTTCCGGCGGTGCAGAGAACTACGGCTGAATCGAATGCAGCTTAAGAGGATAGAGAGAGGGAGATGAAAAAGGGGAGAGGTTAACCAGGAAAATGCACTGGGGTTAAGGGATGAGGAATGTTGCTTATAGAAAGGCAGATGCAGCGTACAGCAGTCACAGCCTAGTACGCAGGCACAATGCATTCAACAAATTAAACAATGCCTGGCAGACCTTCAGAGCCAGCAATAGACGATATGCGAAATGCGCAGCGCCATCTCTCGACGCTCCGAGAACTAAGTCCTCCATGTTGGCACGGTACAGAAAACGAAACCGCTGCCCAGCGTTGGGTTAAAACGGCTGCGCTTCGTTTGAAAAGTAAAATGCCGATGCAGTGTTGCCTACCCTCTCCACTCTGAAAAGACACTACGATGCGTGCCAGAACTAGGTGCGTTCCAGCTTTTCGCTTTTCTATTTTTTTTACTCCGTCCCAACGTTTTAGTAACACAAAACGCCATGCGAGATAACATGTGATTTTTGACAAATTTCTTGAGGTGATTTGCGTTTAAATTAAGATAAGGACCACAGCCTTTGTTGTCTCTGATCAAAATTAGAAGCCGATTTCGTGCATTTATCAACTCCCCGGTTGGGCGTGAATATATATAGACGCATACTTGAACAACGTAATAGAGAAGGTAATTTTTTTGAGCGGGCCAATCGCTCGTGCCGTGGCGAAATAAGTTCACTCGAAGAACCATATGCCGATTACTGCTTAGTTTGCTACGTGTTCAGTTAAGTTTTTCCCGCGTTCAATTAGTTTTAGAAGGGCCAGCAAACTCTCTGGACCATACGCATATGAAGCAATACACCCTACGTATAAAAACTGAGGTGCGAATGCTTTATTTCTTGAGGATTCCTATACCTTCCATATCTGCGGCGACGAAAATCTAAAAAAAAAGAAGCGAATAATATACCTACTTTATTATGAAGGAGGGACGCATTTCTAAGCTAGAAAGTTCGTGCAACAGTGTTCTGAAAACGCTTCAGGCCGTCAGATTTTATTATCGTTGTGGCAAGCTTCAACAGCTTGCTTCGCAACAAAGCCATTTGTCCAAGTTTGGGAGTAAGCTAATTAAGTTTCGGAAGCAACCGAACATGCTAATTTCGCCCCTGCACACACAACTTGACCAGCGTATCGAGTCCGTGCAGGCACCTACAGCTGTACGCTCTTTCTCTAATCAAGCCGCCGCAGTAGCTCTGTGCTTATCTGAAAAAAAAAAAAACTGCATCTTTGCTTACATTTTGAATTATATATGCCCACTTTCTTCTTGGTAATATCGATTGACAACATCGCAATACTCGCTTCAACTGCGTCTTAAGCAAGACGCGGTTTCAACGAATTGCGGTGAAAATCAACCGACGCCGGGCTCTGAAATGGTGACGCTGAAAACCGCAGATGCGCATTGCACATTACAGTAAAGGAATCGAATTACGCAGCTGGTCGAGGGTCTTGTGTGATTATACTGCAATGCACGAAACTCCTGGCGTCGGCACGAACGAAAGTTCGCACTATCACAGAAGTTTGTCAACACACGTGCGCACTTACCGCAAAATAACCGCTCGCTACCCTATCAGATGAATTCACGTCCACCTGGGAATAAAATAGCCATGATAATGCGTGATGCTTGAACTGGTGCTTTAATGCGAGCATTAAAACGACAACAGCACACGGTCACGGTTCAACTTTCCAACCCACTTTTGAGTGCCGATTATTGCGATCATCAGCGCCAGACTTCAAGCGAAGCTGTGGACGCGGTAGGAGTAAGCTGGCGCTTATTGAAAGCACCTACATTTAGTTAAAGATCAGCTGTGACAACAACGCAGCTGCTGAAGCTTGCCTGTTGAAATTCCACTCGCAAGAAGAAAGTACGCATAGCAAACGATGCACCAGCTCGACGAGCTCGACCGCGCCAAGATGGAAACCGGAAGTTGTGGGCGCGGTGTTGCCAGACCGCCAAGCAATTTCGCATATCGTCTATTGCTGCAGCCTCTGTCTGAAGGCCTTCGTCTCCATCAGTGGCTGGAGATCAGCCTTGTTTGCTTGTAACACAGCAGCATAAGTTTTTTGCCCTCCACCTCTGTATTCAGCGATACGATTCAAGCCTTAGCGGACAGCACATTTCCATCCAACCAGAATGGTCCATCTACGCTAAGGTATTCCCATTCCTTTTCAACTCTATAGGCGTATAAGTGCAGAGGATAAAGGGGACGCCATCAGTAAAATTTCAGATAATTTTGTGTTTTTTAGCAATGACCCACAAACTACAATTCAATGCATCTGTCATTCTTTCAGACTTGAAGATATATGCTTGCTGAGCTTGCTGGGACAACAATAAAAAGCATCTAGTACAGAATAAAAAACTTAAATCTATAAAGACTGCTACCACATGCTCAGTTATTAGTCCACCAAAAAAGAAAACTGAGGATGTGGTTTAACTAAGTACTCCTTCAGCAAGCAAACTCCTCAATCACAGTATAGTTAAATTTTAAAATAATAAATCCATTTCTGAAAAGAATAATACACAGCCTAGTAAGTGTCCCTCTGGAATATCTTGCACTGCATGCACGACACGGGACCCAGTAGGAGTTGGTTCTGTGATGCCCCTATAGTTTGCCTTGGCTGAAGTGGTCTCTAAAACTTTTAGAAACAACAGAGTGGATATATGCGACACAATAGGCATGCTGGAAGAGAATGAGGTAAAGAATCCATACGAGTGCAAGCCACATGTGCACCTTGCCTTAGACTAAGTCTTACAAGACATAATTCAAAGAAAGTAAAAGAATGTATCACTTACAACTCCATCCAACTTCTGTTCTTTGCCATGCCCTTATTGGGCATGTAAGTGCAGCAACAGTGAACATGCATCAAATGCCATTTCGTTTCATGGTGCAGATCTTGATCCTGCTTGCCCCGTGGAATCATTGTCTCGGCGCCACGACTGCGCAGTTGCGTCCATTGCTGCTGACGCTGGATAACAGCCTCCAGCTTTTCGATTCATCGCCAGCCGGACCGCTTCGCTGCGAGAGAATGGCCCCCTTCTTTGAAGACTACTTACCGCAGCCCTCCTTGGACAAGACAGCGGCATCGACTGATGCATCATCTCCGGCACACTACTTAAAAAGTCGGCGCCCCTGCAATCCTCTTAGTGGGCATGGAAGTATAGCAACAGCGAACATGCATCAAACGCCATTTTGTTTCTTGGTGCAGGTAGGTTCAGCTCCTGAACTCTTTTGCAAAAAATCTGACAATATTTTCTTGTTAGTACTTCCATGCCCACAAGTGTTGCTCTCTTTGACTTGTGATGGCATTCACGTCGTGAAGTTATTAATAACGTCCGGTGACGTTGAGTTGAATCCTGGACCCTCTGAGGTAGAGTTATCCCAGCAATACAGTGAATTAGTCTCGCTAATAAAATCTTTACATGATAAAATGGATTCTAGGCACAACGAAGTTATGACTGCATTTAATGAACTTAAGGTGGCCCAAAACTCAATGGAGCTGCAGACTGCAGATATTGATGGTCGTCTCACTGCAGTGGAAAACAGCATTCTCAAATCTGAGGCGCCGCAGGCTGAAAGTGTTGCTCATGTCATAGCACTTGATCAGAGACTGAACGAATTTGAAGATTGTTTACGCCGAGAGAACTTGATATTCCATGGTATCGATGATAGTTGTCAAGAGACATGGGCCGAATCCGAACAAAAAATTTGCTCCGTTCTAAATATCACGTTTAACTTTGGTTTGGATGAAAGCGACGAACGCATATCCCGAGCCCATAGACTAGGCCCGCTTTGTCCCCGACAAATGTCGGCCCATTATTGTTAAATTTGTCTCATTTAAACTTAGGGAAACTATTCTTGCCTCAAAAAACAAGTTAAAAGCTTCCAAGGTAACAGTGAGTTAAGATTTTTGCAAACCGACAAGAAATGTGAGAAAAAAGCTTTTCGATTTTGGTACTCAAAGCGGCAAAAAATTTTCAGTACGGTATAACAAGCTTCACATTGGCAATAAATGCTATGTTTACTCAGCGGACACCGACAGCGTGTGCGAAATAGGGCCTTTCAGCGACAGCAGTCCAGCCAGGTCTTCGTCTGGCACTACCCGCACCGACGCAGATACATCCTTATCCTAACCCAAAAACGTGCCCCTAATGTCGTCCGTCGGAATCTATCATTTCTCTTCACAAACATCCGGGGTATTGTAAACAAACACCATGATCTATCTTTTGTCTTGATAAAGTCTTAATTTAGTGTCAGAGATGGTCTATGGTTCTCAATCCATCAAAGTGGAAAATTATGTCCATCTCACGCCAGTCTAACCTGTCTAAACCATTCGATTACAAGATTAATGGAGTTTCATTAGAGAACGTTTCATCTTATAAATATCTGGGTGTTCACATTCCTAGCAACTTATCCTGGCACATGCACATAGAATATGTTACTAACAATGCAAACCGTGCCCTTGTTTAGATATGCAGAAACTGCTCTCAGGCTCTATCCCATTTGAAGTTACTTTTATATCAGACACTAATATGGCCAAAGCTAGAATACGCATCATCAATATGGAACCCCGCACAACTCACTTTAATCGATGCTATAGAATCTCTTCAGAACCGGTCAGCTCGCTTCATCCTTTCCATTTATTCTCGTATGGCTAGTGTTTCTGTAATGGAAACTATACTTGGTCTGACAAATCTTGCAGTTCGCAGAAATATTTCATGCCTCAGTCTTTTCCACAGCATCTTCTTTCATAACGAGACACTAAAACAGGAATTTTTTTTCTTCTATACCATCGTACTTGTCATCACGTGTTGACCACCCGCATAAAGTTTCTATCCCAACTCGTAAAACGAATGTACTTTTAATTCTTTCATATCGAAGACTAGCACTGAGTGGAACCACCTTCCACCCCATATTGCCTGCATTGAAGACTCGTCATTTTTCAAGCCACTTATCACCAAGCATATCATCGAACAAACGTCTGCATCATGATTTTTGCCTTTTGCCTGTACTTTTTACTATGTATTTTTTTTCTTTTTTCACCCACCCCCTCTATAACAGCCTACGGGCCCTGAGGGTATTGTAATAAATAAATAAATGAATAAATCAGTTCTGCTCTTTAGGGATATCTTCATGATTTTTCAGCAGCAAAAGATGCAGTTACTGCCTAGAGAACTGGATTTAAAAATAAAACATCTTTTTCCTGCCTCTTGAATAAATCGCAAAGTCAGTAATGGAAAGGATTCTATAATCACCTTTCGGAAGTGAATGGCAGTGAAACCTAACCTCGAGAGCTGCACCAAAAAGAACTGCACTGACTTCACAGCAGTTTGCTAGTGAAAGCCACTAACATCAGAGATACTTGCATTTCATTTTCTGGCCTTTTCTACATGATGAGAGCATCTTTTGCAGTAAAATTAGCCTCTTTGTCATTAGAATGAGGAAGTCCATTGTTACAAACCAACGTCAATTTCTCCTCAGTGTCCCTTTAGAAGGCATACCGGAAAAGGAACAAATGGACAAAACTTTACCATGCTGTGATAATATTGTGTATAGAGAGAGGGACATACAAGGAAGGCAAAAATGACTATGCATATTTAGTTCTCTAAGCATAACTACTATTCACATGATTTGTTCCATCAAAAAAAGCACGTTTCACAAAACCTTCAAAACAAAAAGATGCTAAAAAAATGACAAGACCATCAGAAATCTGATGCGAAAGCATAACTGCCCTAGCTTGTATACATTTATTAATGATCTTACATATGCATGAACTCCCACCTATAGAGTACCTGACATAAAGCAATACTTTAAGTGCTACAAGTCACAATCTAGTCCATGGAGGCAACATTTGCGCTCCTAGTCACTGTGAATGAGTGTTAAAAAACAGATAAAAATTAAATCTTAGTGCCACCCTCATATCTTGTTGTGTTAATTTCCTATAAATAAATAGCGTGCACTAACTACCCCCTGAAAAACTTTTCATATGTAATGGTTGTCAGCAGCATAATAAGCCAATGCTGACAGCAGTGCAGTAAAAGTACAAAGGGAATGACATGAACTTGCCAGTTTGTGTGGTAGGAAAATTATGCTTACACCTTGAAAAATTCTCACAGATATGCATAAAGCAATGAGCTTATAGCTGTGCGTTTACATGGTGACCGAGTACTTTTCCTTTTCAGTGGAGTCCTTTGAACAGTCTTTTCTTTGCATGCAATGATGTCATCATCACTATCTGAAGAAAGCACCACACTCTTTCATATCTGTCTTTGGTGCCTCTCAGTTTCTGAGTCCTCAGATTCAAAATGGGACGTTTCAAGAGCACATGGCAGTAGCTCCTGAGCCTTTTGGTAGGAGTCTGCAGTGAGAAATGGCACTGATTAGCATGTAGCAAGTAACAAATTACTGAGGTGCATAGCAAATGCAGAGCTGTACAGCACACAACACTTGACAAAACACACAATGAAACAGGAAGACAAGAGCAGTCAGCCAGTTTTTCACAGACAGCACTAAGAGATATGCAGCAATGGCATCTACTTTTATGCGGCAGATTTTGTGCTGCTGTCACACAGAAACTTCATTTTACACTGACCATCCAAGCATGTGGGCAACAAGTTTAACATTCACTGAATAAGTATACACAAAAAAAAAACAATGCCATACTATGTTATGTATAAAACAGATCAGTATTGTGGTTTGCACACACGTATCCTCAATATGACAAGCAAAGAGCACTTTTTAACAAGACGTCATCATATTTAAAATTTAAATCCCCACAAAAAAGCACAGGCACAAAATCAATTCATTAGTCAAGATCTCAACTAGCAAGTGCTTTAATAGGTTGCAACCTAGTAACGTAGCACCATGACGATCAAAAGGCTAGTTGGTGGTGCACATATAACTGCAGAAAAACAGGACGTAAACATTTAAGCAAACAAGAGAAGGAGATTGAGGGGTTCGTTACAAGTATGAGAGAAGCCAACAGCCACAAAAACCAAGGGAGACAGGGGATTTTTAATTTATTTATTGTGTGCTGTTTGATTTAGAATATTACTGAATATGTTATCACTTAAAGCTAATTGATTAGAAAAGCAGAAGAAAAAACAACCACATGCCGCCGGTGGGATCTGAACCCACGACCTCTGAATTATGCGTCCGGTGCTCTTCCGTTGAGCTACGGCGACGGCTGTCAAATCTTCTGCTTTTGGGGGGTATTTATGTTTACAAATAACCTAACCTTGGGAGTGTTCATCAGCGCCACCCACGTTCTTAAGCGGCGGACGTAGCACGTCCTGAGTTACCGCTGACGTGACGTAGGACATCATCGAACGGCGAGGGTGGAAGCTGTGAGAACCCTCTTATGCTTCCTATGGCGTCAAGGCTGCCGGAGGTCGTGGGTTCGGATCCCGCCGGCGGCATGTGGTTGTTTTTATGCGAAGCATACTACTTTAGCTACCACTTCAGCCCTTCACTGTGGTTATGCGCCTCCAAATCACGTGATACATGACGTCACACCAAGTGACACGATGACGTCACGACAGTAGAGAAACGGGGGCCCACCTCGCGCCGTCGCTGTGGTTGTGCGCCTCCAAATTACGCGACACGATGATGCTTCGCATTCTCCTGGCTTAACCAAGTTAAGCCTCAGCCATTTTTTTCTTCTGCTTTTGTAATCAATTAGCTTTAAGCGATAACATATTCAGTAATATTCTAAATCGAACAGCACACAATAAATAAATTAATTAAAAATCCCCTGTCTCCCTTGGTTTCTGTGGCTGTTGGTTTCTCTCATACTTATAACAAGCCCCTCATTCTCCTTCACTTGTTTGCTTAATTGCTTAGCGAGGGCCTTGGTTCTGGCAGCCTTGACGACATAGGAAGCATAAGAGGGTTCTCACACAGCTTCCACTCTCGCCGTTCGATGACGTCCTACGTCACGTCAGCGGTAACTCAGGATGTGCTACATCCGCCACTTAAGAACGTGGGTGGCGCTGATGAACACTCCCAAGGTTAGGTTATTTGTAAACATAAATACCCCCCAAAAGCAGAATATTTGACAGCCGTCGCCGTAGCTCAGCGGTAGAGCACCAGACGCGTAAATCGGAGGTCGTGGGTTCGGATCCCACCGGCGGCATGTGGTTGTTTTTTCTTCTGCTTTTCTAATCAATTAGCTTTAAGCGATAACATATTCAGTAATATTCTAAATCAAAGAGCACACAATAAATAAATTAATTAAAAATCTCCTGTCTCCCTTGGTTTCTGTGGCTGTTGGCTTCTCTCAGGACGTAAACATACAAGTCGTAATACCAGAAGACTAACAAAGCCGTGACTAACACGAAGCATTACTCTCAAGCAAGCATGCTACAGGGCATATTTCTTCCACAAAAAAGGCACGCTCCTGTGACTTAAAAATCACATTATGTTAACCCTCTTACACAGGTATTATTGACTGCCATTTGACTGAAAAGGCCTAGTTAGCCTTGCTACTGTTGGTGAACTGTCAACAATTCTTACATCGCACCCGCCGCAAAAGTCAGTTTAGGCTTTTTATCGCTGCCCTCGGCCTTTCCTTTTTCTGAAATAAATTTGTTCGTTTATCACATGACTACACTACTATGGGCAGCTACTCATTAATGATGTTATTAATATGGTAAAGTTTAATGCTAAATTTAAACACTCCACCTGATAAAACTCCAATTTGTACATAAGCTTTACAAAGTGTATGTGCTAAAGCTGGGCACTACACACAGCCAAAACAATCATGCTGAGACATGCTTGGATTCAGCACTTGGCATCTTTGATTCCAGCTCATGCCTTAACTTGTCTATATGTACTGGCCAATTAAAAGCAGCAGCATTGGGTCAATAGTATCGTCAATAGCAATCGTTTGTGTGGATTGACAACATAGAACAGTAGAGAAGGTCACTGACTCGGGCAGAAAAATGGGCCCATAAAGTGCCAACATGTCAGGTGGCCCGCTGCTGAACGGCGACTGCCGATCTCAAATGGACTGAACTACTGTTGAGAGCCTGGTGATATCTGGCACTGCCATCAGTTCACTGCCACTGAGAACACCTTGTAATGGGGCATAATACTGCTGATTCTTGTGCAAGCAGAGGTAATAAAGGCTAATATGCATACACGGCCCTTTTTCCTTTCTTGTGGTGGAAAACGCCTCAAAACATCATGCACTCATCAGATAGCATCTGAAGATTTAAAAAGAGCAAGTTCCCTTATCAAGTAGTTTTAAAGCTCATTTGCTTTTATGCATGCTATAACACTCAATGATGTCTGGTTGACAATTGATGTTTAGCCAGTGTTGCTAGTTCGAGTGACCTGGAGCATTTAGTATTTGTTCCTGAGCAATGCTGATTACCACTGTTTTGTGTGGCATCTTAAGCCATGCATATTTTATTTCCTTTCAGGTTTAATCCCGTTACAAGTGACCAAGACAGTGCCAATAAAACATTTCCACAGCATCTACACAGAGAATTTCTTAGAGCACTCTAAAACAAAGTTTGAATTATTTTCAAGGATACTAAAGAAAGCTTGTTGCTTCTTGTTAAAATTACTTGACAAAATATAGCTGTGGGCTTACTCTTTGTAGCCCGGATTCATACTTTATGAGGTGTCAATTGATCCCACTCCATGGACACAGCCTTCTGATTCATTTTAGTCACTTCCATTTTGGAAGTTTACGGCGGCCAAAAGCAAACCAGCACCCAATGGTTGGGGATGACATAGGTACTGTCTTCATTTAGAAATTCCACTTTAAGATACCTGTAATGTGAATACAGCTTGTCAAAAATTAACCACTTTTACATTAAGCATTGCGACAAAACACACTAGTTTGTGAAGTCATCCACAAATGTGGATATGCATGAAGTAGCACTACATCCAAAGTAGTATCGCAGTGGTACACTTAGCACAGTAAAGAGCAATACTGTAGGCAGTACGTTTACTGCTGTTGTTCCTTTGCTGATGAGGAGAATGAGAGGTTCAGAAATTGCTTATTCATTATTATTATTTGACTCAGTATCTTTAGAACTGTTGACTTAAAAATTCAAGCTCTAAGGTATAAAATGTGGCCGTCAACCCAATATGATCGAATCGGAGAGTTGCTATAATATTAAGGCATATAGCATAGCCATCCGCCACAGAAGTTTTCCTTCAATATCAGATTAGAAAGATGGTAGGTATGAAGTGAAGAACAAATTTACAAGGGTACTTTCATAATGCTGCAATACGCAAGTAACAAGCAAGGGCTCGTGCTTTGTTTTGGTGTAGCAAAAGACACCTCAAGCCAATCCCTGAATGCTGCTGCTGTCTTCCTCAGACATGTAGCATAACTGCATTCATTATAACGCAGTCATTGTGCTTTGCATGGTTTGCTATAAGGAAAAGTAAACAACCTCCTATATGGCCACTAGTCGACAAAAAAAGGTTGCGAGCATTTCATTTCCCAAACTTCATGCCCATGTTATCCTTTACCGTCAAGCTCATTTTGGAGGTAGTGATTCCAAGTTATTTTGCTACAGAAAAAAATGTTGCTTTTCTACTGTAGATACTTTGGAATTAGGTATGTTCTTAATTTTTTATTCATGTCTGCAACTAAGACATTTCTGAGGAACCAATCAACATCACCTACATAAATGAAGGCGTAAAGAATTTCAGAAATATTTGACCTCAGGTAAGCCATTAAGTAATTATGAGGGCCCATTGAATACCACAAAAAGTAAACATAGAGAGCCCATTTACGAAGGACACTTATGAGAATTTGGAGGTTATGCAATACTCCGCGATTATGCATGATTATAAGAGCTGAAACTGTTCCAAGCAGCTTTGTTTTATAGAAGTAAAACAGAATTACAGAATGCTTTATGCATGCTGACATGATGGTACTCCAGTGTATTATTTGCATTTAGTAATATAGTGCAACCCATTCGGATCACATTGGTTTGGAAGTAAACAAGTGATTCAAGAAAACACAATAATTGCTCCCAATTGCAGAAACTTGTTTTTTCCAGTGGCTTGCCAGGACATGCATATTTATTTCAAAAAGGTGTGGCTGCACATGGGCGTCCGGAGGGGGGGGCAAGGGGGGGCGGCTGCACCCCCCTGGAAAACCACTCACTCGAACCGTGAGTGATGGCCGCACGCCAGGGGCGGTGGTGCGCTCAGCCAAAAGGGTAAAAGCAGCCCCGCTTCGACGCTTGGTCACATCTGCGAAATGCCGCGTCCGGGCGCGCGTCGTTCCGCCGTTTTCAAACCACGCCACCGCCAGCTCTGCTGAAGGACGACCTGTTGCAGACATGCAGCGGCACCGGCGAGCATGTGTTTCGAGATGGGTGTCTGTTTCTTTGATCTCTAGAGAGATAGCGACACGGAGGCAGACAGTGCACAGGGCACAGGTCGCTCGCTATAATCATGATACGTTCGTACGCCGGCCACCGATGAATTCTTGAGGGGGGAAGGACAAATCAGCCGTGTCCACCCCCGCTTTGTCGGGCTGCTCAGGGGCAAGCGGGCGACGAGTTGGCGCCGCCGCCGCGCGCTGTCTCCTCCGATCCACGGGAGAGCTCGGTGCGGTAGAAGCGCCGCTTTCAGAACATTCGGCAAAGGGGATTAGCTGCTTTTGTTCACGGCGACGCAGTCTCCAGAGGCGCCCCCACACCAGCGTTCCTTGCGTCTTCTCCGAAAACCAGCGCCTTTGGTCAACGCAGCCCGATGGCGCCTGCCTGGCTCGCCTGTCACCTCTGGCTGGGCCTCAAATCACAACAGCGCCCATGTACTGTGCGTGTCAGTGCATGGTAAAGAGACCCAGGTGGTCGACATTATCCGAAACTCTGTACTACTCCGTCCCTCATAGCCTGAGTCGTTTTGGGGCTCTGAACCCCATAAAAGCACAAAAACAAATTTTCCGGCCGAATTAGTTGCGGGTGTCCCTTCCCCTCGGAAGTCGCGCGGCGTTCCTTACACCCCAAAAGTGCGCATTCGTGGATATTGTGGCAAGTAAGCCCTTGCACGTGTGCGCGCCTCTGTGTTTGTGCTTCGGTGTTTTTAGTGGCGGGTTGTCAACGAAGGTGAGCATGGGCGTCCGGAGGGGGGGGCAAGGGGGGGCGGCTGCACCCCCCTGGAAAACCACTCACTCGAACCGTGAGTGATGGCCGCACGCCAGGGGCGGTGGTGCGCTCAGCCAAAAGGGTAAAAGCAGCCCCGCTTCGACGCTTGGTCACATCTGCGAAATGCCGCGTCCGGGCGCGCGTCGTTCCGCCGTTTTCAAACCACGCCACCGCCAGCTCTGCTGAAGGACGACCTGTTGCAGACATGCAGCGGCACCGGCGAGCATGTGTTTCGAGATGGGTGTCTGTTTCTTTGATCTCTAGAGAGATAGCGACACGGAGGCAGACAGTGCACAGGGCACAGGTCGCTCGCTATAATCATGATACGTTCGTACGCCGGCCACCGATGAATTCTTGAGGGGGGAAGGACAAATCAGCCGTGTCCACCCCCGCTTTGTCGGGCTGCTCAGGGGCAAGCGGGCGACGAGTTGGCGCCGCCGCCGCGCGCTGTCTCCTCCGATCCACGGGAGAGCTCGGTGCGGTAGAAGCGCCGCTTTCAGAACCTTCGGCAAAGGGGATTAGCTGCTTTTGTTCACGGCGACGCAGTCTCCAGAGGCGCCCCCACACCAGCGTTCCTTGCGTCTTCTCCGAAAACCAGCGCCTTTGGTCAACGCAGCCCGATGGCGCCTGCCTGGCTCGCCTGTCACCTCTGGCTGGGCCTCAAATCACAACAGCGCCCATGTACTGTGCGTGTCAGTGCATGGTAAAGAGACCCAGGTGGTCGACATTATCCGAAACTCTGTACTACTCCGTCCCTCATAGCCTGAGTCGTTTTGGGGCTCTGAACCCCATAAAAGCACAAAAACAAATTTTCCGGCCGAATTAGTTGCGGGTGTCCCTTCCCCTCGGAAGTCGCGCGGCGTTCCTTACACCCCAAAAGTGCGCATTCGTGGATATTGTGGCAAGTAAGCCCTTGCACGTGTGCGCGCCTCTGTGTTTGTGCTTCGGTGTTTTTAGTGGCGGGTTGTCAACGAAGGTGAGAACAACCAAGACAGCGGACGAGAAAACGACGAGCGGCGAGCAGTGTGTGTGCGGTTGCTCGACTGTGCGGATGCGCGAGCAAGATGGAGCGAGGTGTATGAAGCTGCGAGCGTGCATTTATCTTGTATATAAGTTTTCGTTGTATATATAGTCATATTTTGTTTTCAACGTACTCGTTCAACCATTTTTCCAATCAATATATATGATGACTGTGCACTGAGAGCGTGTAATGAAGCACAGAAATGAATTTATCACCCGTGTAACTACGCAATTCGCCCAGAAAAATCCGAGGCGCCTACAGTTGCTGTTCAAGGAAGACTGACTGAGTGACTGTAGTTGCGTGTTTGTGAACATATTGCGCTGTGTGCTGGTCATCAATTCGGGTGAGTCGAGAACCCGTATGCAGTAAGACTGAGCACTTCGAGTATTGATAGTATCTTTTTGCATTTTTATTAATTTTAATTGTTTCTTTGTTGATAAACTCCAATGTATCTCTACAATCCGCGCTTTAATTTGCTGCTTGTAATTTTCTTTCATGTGTGTATTTTACTTATTTTTTATTTATATATAAATAAATAAATATACTCCGCAAATAGTGCCTTTTCGCTACGAATATACCCCCCCCCCCCCCTCCGGCGCCAACAACCAATGGGCCCCCCCCTGCAAAAAATTCTGCGGACGCCCTTGAAGGTGAGAACAACCAAGACAGCGGACGAGAAAACGACGAGCGGCGAGCAGTGTGTGTGCGGTTGCTCGACTGTGCGGATGCGCGAGCAAGATGGAGCGAGGTGTATGAAGCTGCGAGCGTGCATTTATCTTGTATATAAGTTTTCGTTGTATATATAGTCATATTTTGTTTTCAACGTACTCGTTCAACCATTTTTCCAATCAATATATATGATGACTGTGCACTGAGAGCGTGTAATGAAGCACAGAAATGAATTTATCACCCGTGTAACTACGCAATTCGCCCAGAAAAATCCGAGGCGCCTACAGTTGCTGTTCAAGGAAGACTGACTGAGTGACTGTAGTTGCGTGTTTGTGAACATATTGCGCTGTGTGCTGGTCATCAATTCGGGTGAGTCGAGAACCCGTATGCAGTAAGACTGAGCACTTCGAGTATTGATAGTATCTTTTTGCATTTTTATTAATTTTAATTGTTTCTTTGTTAATAAACTCCTATGTATCTCTACAATCCGCGCTTTAATTTGCTGCTTGTAATTTTCTTTCATGTGTGTATTTTACTTATTTTTTATTTATATATAAATAAATAAATATACTCCGCAAATAGTGCCTTTTCGCTACGAATATACCCCCCCCCCCCCTCCGGCGCCAACAACCAATGGGCCCCCCCCCTGCAAAAAATTCTGCGGACGCCCTTGTGGCTGCACATCAGTTCTCTGTACAGAGAACTGATGTACAGCCCAAGGCAACCATTACAGTGAAGAATGAAACTTCTCCAGAAATCATAATGCTGCAATCCTGAACAGAAGCAAAATGTACTCTTGTGTGTAGGTTACAACTTGCAACAGCTCAGCAGTCAACAAAGGGCTAGGCTTCATGGCATCATGCTTTCAGCTCGTCTTTTCTATTAGCTTCAAACTGTTTTTGTTGTTAGCCTCATTTTTAGGAAACAGAGCTTTATGCATGGCCAAACAATATTCACTACCCTTACAATAGATGAAACATGGGAACGAACACTCTCTTAGTTTTACAGGCCAACAGCATTCCCTTGCTTATGAAGTCTTGAAATGAGAACACATCAAGTTTTTTAACTCTGGGACACAAAAAACAAAGACAGAAGCAATGACCTGCAAGGTTGCGTGTAGACATCACCCTCAGTTTTGCACAGCTTCCCCAAAACCAATGTTTTTGATCCTAATTCTAAAAAGTTAGACATCGCTAATATCCTGGTTTTCATGAGCAACACACAGTTATCAGGACATTTGTTTTTCACAATAGTGTTGTTCCAAATGGCCCTTTCAAACTGCTTCTAGTTAGCATATGACACAAGTGGGCCTTTCTCATGTCTTGAAGATTCAAGAACAGCAGCAGTTGGTGCTTGATTTTGCATCACACTACCCTTTTCTGTGATTCTGAGATATAACTGCTCTAATGGTTTATGGCCAAACTTCACTGACTGCTTCAGTTCTTTGAGATAATTTTCAAAGGGAAAGCAACTAAAGCTATCAAGTGTCCCAAATTTTTTGCAGTCATCAGCCAGATGAATTAGGGCATGAACGTTGTACATGAGTAGATTCCGCGATATATACTTCTTTGCACTGCAAAACTAATCTTTGGAGCAACTTCCTTGCATACTCTATATGACCCAACATAGAAGGGCAGCCAATATGGTTAATGGGACATGCAAACACAAAAAATGTTCCTATACAGGGGGCGTCAAGACCTTCTTCAGCAAAACTGGCATAAGATACAGCAGGAACAGCCTGGACTCTGTGGCTTTCCATCGCTCAAAACACTGAAGTTCCCAAGGCATGCGTGAGAAATCTCTTGGTATGCAAGCCCGAGGCACTACCCGTACTACCCCGAGGCACAATACATGCATGTAGTCCAAGGGGAAGCCTGAAACCTTTTCCAAACCAAGTGAGGTTAGTGGTCACAATCCCTTGTGATGCTCACTTTGGTCTTGTTGCCTGAAAGAATCATCTGTTTTCAGAGGGCTATCAATGTCCTGATATATAATACGACCAAGATATGTTACCTTTGTGCAGCATCTGTCACACCCGTAATAACCAGAAAACTGTTTCATAGCTTTCACAAATGCTTTTGAAGGTGCATCACAATCAAACGCTTTTACAGTGATTTCAAAATGTTTCCTCTTGTGGAAGTGTCCATTATCCAGCAACGGTTTCATTTCTGTAATAAAAAGTTCCAAGCACTCGTCAAGAGAAGCTGGCTTCGTTGAACCACAAAAAATGCGTACAGCAAAAACTGAACCAATCTGTGAGTGTGAGCTCCATATGTACGATGAAAATAGGTCAATTCACAGCTCCTAATAGCAGTAAGCATGCTGAAATTAACTGTGCGCAGGAACAATATATATATCTACAAAACATATACTGGCCATGTTTCAAAGCCCGACATTGGCCCAACCCGATGTGTAATGTTTTCAGGCCAAAATTGGTTGCACATCGTACTTTTACGTCGGCCCAGCCTAGGTGGGAAACCCCTTGCCAAGCAACTTAGCATCCAATGATGGCCTGGCTGCTTGCTGAGCATGCATTGCCGACCAAGAGCCGCGCAGCGGCTGATGATTGGCAGTCGGCCAGTGCCACCTGGGAATGCTCTTTCCTTCTCCATCCTCGTGTCTGGCATACTTACTGGTTAGTTTCCTAGTTCTTTTCTGTCACTGTGAGTCAACGCTATTTCTGTACAAGTATTTGAATACCTTAGCTGCCCTCCTCTTACTGTCCAATTTCCTCAGGTGTTCTTCATATAGTATTTTACTGTGAGTTTCCCATGTTTTGAACGATGCCCAGCCCATATCCTCTTGTATTCCCTTGTTTGTGGTTTTGCCATGGGCACCTAGTGCTAATCTTCCGACAGCTCTCTGATTTACTTCTAATATTGACTGAACTTCTGCCCTTAAACCGCATTCCCGAAAGTAAGCCCCAGCACCATTATTCCTTTCCAAATACCTCTCAGTACTTCAAATTTGTTGTACCCTCATAATGCTCTATGTTTCATTATTCCGGCATCTCTTCACCCTTTTGCCCTGAGACTGTTCGTGCATTTGCGTGGATATCTGCCCTTCGTTATATCATATTTCAAGATATTTGCATTCGGCCCCTCTGGGTATTTTGTGGCCTTGTACTGTAAGCACCTGATCAGTTGTATTGTTGGAAATTATCACACCTGACTAAGTTGTGCTAAAACTGAAACCTAGCACATCTCCTTCGTCTCCACAACAATTAACCAGAGCTAGCAAATCTTCCCGGCTATATGCTAACAGTGCAATATCACCCGCATACATTAAACCCGGGAGCTGTTGCTCAACGTTACTTCCGCCTAATCTGTGCGACAGATCATAAGCTAGATTACTTCCTTGTAGCCTTCTTCAGAACGCCATGCAAGCACCCCCAAAGACAAAGCTTGGTAATCATGTGGACACAGGATGTATGCACGAGCCGCACGTGTCCGCTCGCGATCGCATGTGAAACAGAATGTCGTCGTCAGGTAGCACATCGAACTCCGACTTTGTTTTGCCCCATGATACGAACATGGCTGATGTTGCCAGGCATTTTGAATTTGACCCACTGGCCAGCAATTCCAATAACGAAAAAGAAGAGGAAAGAAGCAGCGATGAAGAGGATACGCAGGCTGGCAATGTCAACTGGCAAGACATGTCGAATGAATTAAGCGATTACCTCTTGGCAACAAGCCGTCAGTTACAGCATTTTTTTATTTTTTTCGCATGTGCTGAGTATAATGTAGGTTAAAGAGCCAATAAAGGCTGCATTGGTAATCTTTTTGCTACTTGCACACACAATATACTGCTACAGCGTCGGGTACCCTAGATGAGTGTTAGCGCAGCCGGTGTAAGCATGCTGTTTGCTTTGCCAACACTCATGTAGTTTTAAACTGATGGGCTGCATTTACCTCATGAATGCACCTAATAATGGAAGCACTCAGTAGCAGATCTGAGGTCTACAACACTCTTATGCATTTTTTTTTTCCACAGGTGCCAATGCGGCCACTGCCCTCCTATGGACACAGTGGCAGAGTCTATGTGCTGCTGTGAAGTGCCGATCGTAGACGCGCTCGTACTGGAAGGCGAGTCATGCGTTACTGCACACTGTGCGTTTGCGGTAGCATGTCTAGACTTTTCCGCCAGTGAAGTCTCCGATTATGGCCTGGTGGAAGACCGGCCAGGCATTGTGCAGGGCGTCAGACATTCATAGGTAACGTAGAACTGACTGCATGCGCCTGGTGCTACATATTTTGTACAAGCCGTGTTCAGCGCAGTAGATTGTGACCCGAGTGAAATGGCATTCAATATCTATTTCTGACAGCTCCATGTCCCCCGATTACACGTGTGGCTGTTTCTACTCTTTATGCTGCAGAAACAACGCATAGTGTGTATATTCTAAGGCAGACAGTATGAATGCTTTCATTCATTCCTTCTTTTTTGGGGTTTTTCTTGGCAATAGTGACTGACATAGCAGTGATAATAGTCAGCTTCACATGAGTGAATTGTTTTCTTTTTCCTCAGTGTATCTTGATATTATTTGATCTTCTACGAGTCATTATTACTTTGAATTTTTTTACCCTGTTCAGATATGTTGTCCTGCTTACTTTCTCTTTCCCCAAAAATTCAGCGCATCTTTGTTTTGGTTTGTCAATTTTCCATGATCATGCTTTCTTTTCACCCTAAGTTGTGCTGTGCCCCTAGGGTATTCTGAATTAAAATAGATAAATGGACAACACCTGCATGTATTGTTTGTGCAGATGCCCAATTCTGCTTGCTCACTTGTCAGCCGCTACAGGTATACAGCCTATCGGCAGTTCGTGCGCTGGGTGCGGCACTACCTTGGCAAGAAAAACAGGACCATGCTACCGAGCTTTGTGGTTGGGGCCACTGGGACACCTGCCCATCAGAGGAATACTGTGGCCTTTGGTATCCCCATTATTAAAGCAAACATTGGAAACAGGAAAAACTTTTATTTAGATGCAGTGCACTAGGTTAAAACATCTCACACAGAAGCACAGACACAGCATGTTTATTTACAAAGAAAGAGTCCAAAAACACTCAATAAAATTTTACATACTCAAACCCTATAAATTGGTTGTTCTTCACGATTCATTACACAGTGGCTCCACAATACAGAACAGCAACAGATGCAGTCACCTTGCAAAATATCTCTTTGCATAAGACGGCATACATATTCTATAATACTTTGTTACAGCTATGCTTGCCTACCAGTGCTGTGGGGGAAAATAAAGTACAGTGCAACAACTAGGTTTGTAGCTACAAGTGATACTTCAGAACTAGTCATGTCACACTTGTTCATTGATGGTGCATTCTACTTTGCTGACAATATGAAAACAGAGTAGTGCACAGTTACAGTATTTTCCTCTATACAGTAGACCGCACAAATTGCCGCAATAGTGAAGAGGCATGCAAGAAACGAGCTTTTGTTAGCATATTTTCTTTCGAATGTGGTCATGTTATGATTTGCAGCTTTGAAAGCAGGAGCCACCAAAAGCACTTCATTACGGTCCTCTTGACGAAAAAAAGTGATGCCATCTTCATCACACTAAAGTCACATTCCGACAATGGTCAATACACTCGGCAAGAAAGTAAGCTGGTATGTGTGTGTATTAGAGAACAGCAAATAAACAAGCAAACAGAGAAGCACAGGACAGATGTGGACGTTCAAGTTGAAAGGGACACTGAGGACAAATAGAAGTTTGGCCTGTATCGATAGATTTTGGTCTTTTGATCACAAAGAAATATTTTCACTAAAAAGAGCAGAAAATAAAACATAGGAGGTGCCATTGCGAGCCAGAGTTGCAAGTAAACTTTGTGCTGACACAGTTTTCTAAGCACAGATCCTAGAGGCTAGGCTAACTGTCAATAACTTGAGGAGGAAGATTGCAAAGTTCTTCAACACAAATATAAATATCAACGCAGCCAGAAAAGAACAATAAAATCTATTTTTACTGTGAACAAAAATTGCTTAGAGTTCTTCCCAGAGTCCCTTATTCAAGAAATCATGTGAAAAACATACAGGAAAGCAACAGAACATGCATGCAAATACAAAAAAAACAAGAAAAAAGCAAACACAATGTAAGAACATAAAATTTTTGCACTGGTATCACATGACTTATCTACATCATCTCTGCTTTATGTAGGGAAACTGAAGGGTAACTCATAGATGCATCTGCAATTTTTAAAATGTGGAAATCCTCAACCAATTCTCATACTGTCTGACGAAAATTCTGCACAGTCAAACCTAACCAAAAAAAGCATGGTTGTGGTTTCATTACCGTGACCGTGCATAAAAAGAGCAGAACCTGTACATAAAAAGACCCCACCACATAGCACACTCCAGCCACCGTAATGCAATGTATCACCTACAAGCCCATACTACAACTTTTCCGCAGTCATTCTTCCTGCGCACAGCACGAGACTGGAATGGCCTGCCCACCAAAGTTGCCACCATCATCAACCCAGTAACATTCAAGTGGCTCATCGATAACAGTTTACTGGAATTTGTATTTAATTTTTTTGCCTGGTAACTCCCAATCCCTTACGTAAAGCCTCATTATGCCTCCATTGAGGAATCAAATAAACAATAAGCTCAATGACAACTACTACAGCAAGGATGACAGAGTGAAGAGAGATCAGGTCCCCGACATCATGGGAGGGTTGCAGCTAAACTGAGTCAGAAAAGGAAGGTTCATGAGGAAGGTGAATAATGCCATGCACATCCCTTACGCACACTCCTTGTCTCATTTCTTGGCACTACTGCCAAGTACAGTGTTCCAGTTATATTGTTAATTGCAAGCAAGTTATCAAAGGTTTCTGCTTCAAATGACAGGTGACAGACACCCTCTTTGACAGACTCCCGCAGCACAAGGCACACGACTAATTTGTCTGTTGCTTGGAGGTGCATATCCGACACCTATTAATTGCGGCAATGTACACATAGGACAGACACAGCTGAATTAAAACTCTGTTGCATTATGCATGCATTTAAGCTCCATAAGAAGCTCATTTTACACATACTTGGCTAAAAATTGCAAAAGATGTTAACGCATTGAGCATTTTGATCAAACTGATGCCCTAAATAAGTACGGAGATCAGAGAGTTCAGGCACTGATCAAGATTTTTCATGAAGAAAAAAAAGCTAATATCTGCTTCAGCTGCCCTTCAGCGTCTCTACCAAGGCACACATACTATTCACACATGTGGGGAATAGCCTCTCACACTTCAGATATTTATAGTGTTCATCAAGCAAATCGATGAGAATATTGCTGCTGCTAAAGAGCTCGTGCAACATGCAGCAAAAGTTTTTGTGAGCTTGTTAACCCCCGATTTAATCCAGTAGACAGTGAGAAGTCCTTTGCATTTGCCTAGTCTGGCAACAAAAAGCATTAATGCATAGCTGACAAGGCAAGCAGACAAGAATGCCGCAGTTTCAACTAAACGCAGACTATGAGATAACCTTGAAGGTACTATTCATGTTTCGAAGGCACTCTGAGTATTTTAGAAAACCAATGTGTTTAGGGGCATCCTCTGAGGTGGAGTAAACTTGTAATAAGAGCGATTATTCATTAGGACCTAGCCAAGTACAGCCATGCAACCACAAAGGAAAGCGAGGCTTCGTAGTCAAAGATGTGTTTAGGGGCATCTCCCAAGGTGAAGTAAACTTGTAATAAAAGAGCAGTGGTGTAGCCATGGGGGGGGGGCGGGGGTGCTTATGGGACTTCAGCCCACCCCCCCCATATTTTTTCGAACTGTTGCTGACCACAGCGTCGCCCAAGTACATATCGCGACTTCAGCTGTCATAGTTTTGTTCTTGCCTGGATCGTCTGTCTTTCCGTGTGTAGAGTTTACTATCCGAGATTACGCAAGATGTTTATTTGCCTTGTTTGACGCATTATATAGAGTGACTTTCACTCAGGTACATAGATTTAATGGAGACGTACGTGTATTTAAATATCTTGTTGCGAGGTTTTGTGTACACATACAGTGACTTTGTTTCCACTGAGATTTTTTGTCCTTTAACTAGTTCTATTTTCGCACTTCTAATGCATATTTTGCAGAACTCTTCGATGATACATGTACCCGTTGTTGCGTCTAAAATTTAGGTGCAATAGACGATATGCGAAATTGCTTGGCGGTCTGGCAACACCGCGCCCACAACTTCCGGTTTCCATCTTGGCACGGTCGAACTCGTCGAGCTGGTGCATCGTTTGCTATGCGTACTTTCTTCTTGCGAGTGGAATTTCAAGAGGCAAGCTTTAGCTGCTGCGTTGTTTTCACAGCTGATCTTTGACTAAATGTAGGTGCTTTCAGTAAGCGCCAGCTTACTCCTACCGCGTCCTCAGCTTCGCTTGAAGTCTGGCGCTGATGATCGCAATAATCGGCACTCAAAAGTGGGTTGGAAAGTCGAACCGTGACCGTGTGCTGTTGTCGTTTTAATGCTCGCATTAAAGCACCAGTTCAAGCATCACGCATTATCATGGCTATTTTATTCCCAGGTGGACGTGAATTCATCTGGTAGGGTAGCGAGCGGTTATTTTGCGGTGAGTGCGCACGTGTGTTGACAAACTTCTGTGATAGTGCGAACTTTCGTTCGCGCCGACGCCAGGAGCTTCGTGCATTGCAGTATAATCACACAAGACCCTCGACCAGCTGCGTAATCCGATTCCTTTACTGTAATGTGCAATGCGCATCTGCGGTTTTCAACGTCACCGTTTCAGAGCCCGGCGTCGGTTGATTTTCGCCGCAATTCATTGAAACCGCGTCTTACTTAAGACGCAGTTGAAGCGAGTATTGCGATGTTGTCAATCGATATTACCAAGAGGAAAGTGGGCATATATAATTCAAAATGTAAGCAAAGACGCAGTTTTTTTTTTTCAGATAAGCACCGAGCTACCGCGGCGGCTTTATTAGAGAAAGAGCGTACAGCTGTAGGTGCCTGCATGGACTCGATACGCTGGTCAAATTGTGTGTGCAGGGGCGAAATTAGCATGTTCGGTTGCTTCCGAAACTTAATTAGCTTACTCCCAAACTTGGACAAATGGCTTTGTTGCGAAGCAAGCTGTTGAAGCTTGCCACAACGATAATAAAATCTGATGGCCTAAAGCGTTTTCAGAACACTGTTGCACGAACTTTCTAGCTTAGAAATGCGTCCCTCCTTCATAATAAAGTAGCTATATTATTCGCTTCTTTTTTTTTTAGATTTTCGTCGCCACAGATATGGAAGGTATAGGAATCCTCAAGAAATAAAGCATTCGCACCTCAGTTTTTATACGTAGGGTGTATTGCTTCAAAAAGACTGCTTAACGCGCATAACATATGCGTATGGTCCAGAGAGTTTGCTCGCCCTTCTAAAACTAATTGAACGCGGGAAAAACTTAACTGAACACGTAGCAAACTAAGCAGTAATCGGCATATGGTTCTTCGAGTGAACTTTTTTGCCACGGCACGAGCGATTGGCCCGCTCAAAAAAATTACCTTCTCTATTACGTTGTTCAAGTATGCGTCTATATATATTCCCGCCCGACCGGGGAGTTGATAAATACATGAAATCGGCTTCTAATTTTGATCAGAGACAACAAAGGCTGTGGTCCTTATCTTAATTTAAAAGCAAATCACATCGAGAGATTTGTCAAAAATCAGCGCAGAAAGCGAAAGCTGCGCACTGATTCACGTGCTGACACATGATACCTCGCATGGTGTTTTGTGTTACTAAAACGTTGGGACGGAGTAAAAAAATAGAAAAGCAAAAAGCTGGAACGCACCTAGTTCTGGCACGCATCATAGTGTCTTTTCACAGTGGAGAGGGTAGCGCAACACTGCATCGGCATTTTACTTTTCAAACGAAGCGCAGCCGTTTTAACCCAACGCTGGGCAGCGGTTTCGTTTTCTGTACCGTGCCAACATGGAGGACTTAGTTCTCGGAGCGTCAAGAGATGGTGCTGTGCATTTCGCATATCGTCTATTACTCGCAATACATGACCGGTGACAGCTGCTGCTGTGCAGTGCACTGAATGAAGGACAGCATCGTTGAGATTTTTTCCTGGCCGTTGCATATGTACAAAAATGTAAACGTTCTTGAACGACAAAGATTCATTAAAATATTTGTCCTCTATACTCGCTAATTTTATGGCATTTACATTTTTCATATCAGCTGCATGCACTGCTTTGCAGGTTTCGGAGTCTGAGGTTCGGAAATATCCGGAGTGAGTCCGGAAATATCACACGAAGTCTAGAACTATATCAGTCCAAAATTCAGACTGATATAGTTCTGGACTATGTGTGATATTTTGTTTACTTATTAATTAAATACATAAAAACATGGAAACATTGGTATCAGTTATGTCTGCCACAATTTTTAAGACACACGAATACATTCTTTTATTTAACCCTTTGAAGGTTTTTGCCATATATGTACGGCGGCGGTTTTCTGTCCCGCAAGGTCTTCGCCGTACGGGTACGGTTTCGATCTTCCGTTTGAAATTTTTCGCCAAAAGAACAATGCGTGCTCACTGAGGGGTGCTGCCACCTCTTAGGACTTACAAGAAGTGTTTGAATTTTGTGCTGCCTTCTTACGGACATAAGTAGAACTTATGTCTAGCTTTAGCGCGGCGGCACAGACTGCGGTAACACCCCTTTTGTAGTTTTGGTTTCGCCGCGTGATCGCAACGGAGTCGCGCGAAATTTGAGTTTTCTTTTTGTCAGCACTATCTTGCAGGGGCTGCCGAAGTTGATTTCTATCTTTATTGGTGGTGCTCTTAGCTTGCTTATCACCGTTGCTCGCGAGGTATTCTCGCCCTCTGTGGCAACGCGCCTACGCGGTTTCGATTCCGCCGCGGGATCGCAACAGAGTCGCGCGAAACGTGTTTTCTCTTTGTGGGCACTGTTTTGCAGAGGCGGCGAAAGTTGATTTCTATCTTTATTGGTGCTGCTCTTAGCTTGCTTATCACCGTTGCTATTCTATTCTATTGAACATTTTCCAGTTTTGAGTGATGCTGTCACCAAAGTACTGTTCCTAATTTTTTTTTACTATTTATTCTCGATTATATACATTTTGTAGATTCAAGATCTGCAATAAAGTAATTTGACCACCTGGGAAAGTAATTTGACCACCTGGGAAAGTTTTCTTCAAAATAATTCGACCCTCAAAGGGTTAAAAAAACACATATTTCACTTGTATAGACAGCGTGTAGCGTTATCTAATACACAATGTCATTGTCAATGGTAACTGAGTTATTATTCTCGCGTTTGATCCCTCCACAAAGTCTATGAAGAGGCTGCGCTGCAACATGAGCCCCCCCCCCCCGAACAAAATTTCGGGCTACGCCATTGATTGGTATGCCACTGATTGGTATCAGTTATGTCTGCCACGATTTTTAAGACACAAGATTATTCTTTTATTTAAAAAATACATATTTCACTTGCATAGACAGTGTGTAGCATTATCTAATACACAATGTCATTGTCAATGGCAACGGAGTTATTATTCTCGTGTTTGATCCCTCCACAAAGTCTATGAGGAGGCCGCACTGCAACATGAGCCCCCCTGAACAAAATTTATGGTTACGCCACTGTAAGAGAGTGATTACTCATTAGAATCTGGCCAAGCACAGCCATACAACTACAAAGGAAAGATAAGCTTCATAGTTAAAGATGTGTTTAGGGGCATCTCCCAAGGTGAAGTAAACTTGTAATAAGAGAGTGATTACTCATTAGGATCTAGCCAGGCACAGCCATACAACTACAAAGCTAAGCTAAGCTTCGTAGTCAAAGAAAAATTTGTCCAGTTGCAGGGATCGAACCTGGGACCACCGCCTACAAGATGAGTTAACCCAGATGGCTAGCAGAAGTGTTAAAAATGCATTTGCAGTAGAGGAGGCCTGTGGGCAGTAATGCAAAGAATGGGTATGCATCGTCTTAGCACACCTGCATTCGACAACCCTCCTCCACAATACCACACATATTCAATTCTACTGGGTCATGAAATGCCCATTACAATTACAGGACTTATGAGCAAAAATCTCAAATTAGGTGCCATGTCTCCGGCAGGTTGCCAGAATTGTTTGTCAATTGTATAAAACTAGTTGGCAGAAGAACAAACAAAGGCAGCAGGCCAGGCAAGCAAAAGAGCAAGCACAGTCAATAAAATGCTGCCAATTTCTGCACAGACACAATACCACTGCACCAATTTAGAAATGGTGAAATTCATCCAAGCATGCAAATTTTAACATGCATCAGGATAAGCAGATTGCCCACCACCTTGGAATGTCATTTTCAGCTCCTTGAAGTAACACTTTGTTCATCAACTTGTCTAGTATTAATACAAGAGGGTGGGAGGCTCCCTGTTGCTGCATACGTCCCCTACAGCAGGTCCCTAGACCATGCAAAGGACAGCAGCTACCTGCTTTGATTAGTCAGCTGTTAGGCTACAATCAAATATTCCATAAAGTAACAAGCATGTGACATTACAGGCCTGTAAACAGACTATAAACAGGCCTGTAAACTGCATGAAACATGTCTGACGGAAAAGCTTACCCCCACAATGCATTGTCTTTGCCAAAAATAACCGGGCAATGGTGGTTTGTTTCTTAGCCACGTAGCAAAGAACTTTTGGGAACCCTTAAGCTCTGAATCTGCATAAAGTAAGGTGAACCCTTGACCTCACGTTCTGACACCTTTTGGCCTTCAGTGGTGCCATAAAGGCTCCGTCATACGGTTGAGAAGCAAAAACCTGCTGCTCGGTTACTTTTGGCAAAGGAGGTACATGGTCTGCCAATAATTATAGCATGGAGCTGGTTTTGCAGAAATCTGCAGAGTTAGTGCCCTAAATAAAGACTAGAGCCGCTGTTACAACAGCTCACCACATCAAGACCACGATTACACGCAATATTTACTAGAATGCTGAGTTGATGCTGTGTGCAGTTCCTACATTCAAGACAAAGGTTATTTGTGGCACTGAAAACCCCAAGCAATGTTACACTGTGCAATATTGCTTCCAAACTGCTTAAATACCTGGACCCTGGGGCTTTTGAGCACTTTAGTTTATCCAGCATTGCAGTGAAACTATGAGTTGACCTACAGCATTTGCACAGCTGTGAACGCCAATTTGCTAGCAGTTCTCTGATTCAAATGTGGAACGTTGACCACACAATTCCAATACATCTCTAGTCAGTAAGCATGCACTCTCATGATTCATGATGATCAAGACCAGCATTGCTCAGGAAATGTCAGGATGATGACTGCCCCACCTTATGCATCAAGGACCCTTCAATATATGTAAGAATGGAGAATAGAGTAGAGGCACTTTGAGCAATATGATTCAAGCAAGCATTTCCACTTATGATTTGTTGCTTCGCAGTTACACGCATGGGTTTGACCCATAATAGTCCCAGCTGTCACTGTGCCGTCAACCACCATATCCTGCTCCTAGAATTCCATGTTGAAACCAACAAGAAACTTGAACCACCGCTATTATTGGAACACCTGAATGAGCTATCAAACCAGTTATGCAGCCTGCAATGAGGTGTGCACAGTGTTGAAGAATCGGCATGTATTCAGCTACTGGAGTCGACTAAGCCGATGTGGAGTTCTTGATCACTGAAAGCACAGCGGGCACCATTTACGATTTTTTGAGTATTAATGACAGGGTTAGAGTCAGTGTAGTCAAGCCTACTGAAGGCACAAATTAGAGGTTGTGCACGCCTATAGTGATAATGACAAGACAGTCAAAACATTCTGCGAACATGGAGATTTTGCAATGAAAGTAAAAATTCCAGACAATGTTCCAATGGCCAACATTGGCGAAAAAGTAGGGAGGACAAGCGAAGGACGTCAAGCAGTAGGAATTATGAAATAAGTTTCAGGAGTGCAATGGGAGATGTACTAAAGGAATTTGCAGAAAGGATTAATCGAAAGGGTTGGAATATTGTCTTTTGCAAAATTGACTACATGAAGTGGACATATGGGAGAACCATGAACAGGCATACTAAAGGTGAAGTACTTGATAATGGATACCATTCCAGTGTCATGCAAGGTGGAAGGTCTCGAAAAGGTTTTGAAAGAGAGACGGGAAAAGTCGTGAAGATGCACATGAATAAGTTAGGGGTAAGGGGAATAACAGCAGCTCTTCAGAATCTTGCTTGAGTAGGAACAATTCAACTTCATATGAGGAAGATGAGCCCAGCGTCACAGTAATGAAAGATGTCACCTTCGTGACAGTGCAGCAAACGAGGTACTTCGAAAACATAGCAAAAAAAATTGGCAGTGGTTTAGCTCTGGCTAAACCTGGAGGATTGCGAAAGCAATGAGGAGAGAGAGAGAGGCGATGGAGAGTGCGCGGCAGCAGCAGCGGCGGCACCTCTGAGTCTGAGTCACCAGCTCTGCACCGTGTGACGTCACTGCTCCTCGTGCATGCGCAGTATGGCCTTTCCTCGGCTCCGCGAAATGGCTCGGCGACTAGCATAAGGTTGCTTTCGCAACAAAAGGACACAGACAACACAGATGTAGATGGGACAGGTGCACATCTGTGTTGTCCGTGTCTTTTTGCAGGAAGGTTTCAAAAACTGTTACCAACTACCCCAAACCAAGCTACTGCTGAAGGAGGTACAATAGCAATTTTCCCCAGAAAAGGAAGGATGTCCACGGTCCAATGCCCTGAAGTGACGGTTGACAACCTGGCCAGTATTTTATGCAGAGCTCCAGTGCCAACTTGCCAAGCTCACATGCTACGACAAACTCTTGACATAGAAATACAGACCTGAAATTCGTCATAGTGAGCAGATCAGGCAGCCTTGTCTGCGGGGTGGTTTCCTTTGATACCGCAGTGTCCAACCAGCTATTGAAAAATGATATTGCGATCTTTCGATATGGTGCAGTGGTACACGTCATGAATCTCTGCGACGAGTTGTTCATGCGACCAGTGCCATAGAGCAGCTTTCAGGCCTTGAACGGCTACTTTGGAATCAGTGTAAACTGACCATTCATGAGGGGGTTCTTGGCTAATAACTGAACTGCAGCCTGGAAGGCAGCTAGTTCTATACTAGTTGAGGAACTGTGGTAGGCCATCTTCACCTTCATCAAGCAGGCCATTGCCGGGATCACGATAACCCACGCAGAACTGGTTCAAGTAATTAAGTCGTCTATGTAGACATGAATGTGGTGACTGCGGTTAGAATGCAGATGTTCCAATGAGATCTGCTTGAGAGCAGCCAATGAAACACCAGCGTTCCTCATAATTCCAGGTATAGAAGGGTGTACCTGAGGTTTGTATAGACACCATTAGGGTGAGCATGGTTTTGAGGCTGGGGTGAACTGCAATGAAAGATAGGCGCAATGAGCATCAGTGACTGACAAATGCATTATGTGGCCTAATTACTGCAAGAGTTGCAAGACGATGACAGGAGACCCGTGAGAAGTGCTCAATATGTGCTTTCATGGTGTAAACAGCAATGTATATAGTAAATGGATGTTCCCGGGTGACGATAACAGTTGCTGCTGTAGAGGCACATTTAGGCAGTCCAAGGCAGATATGAAGAGTTTGCATTTGCACACTTTGTAGAGTGCAGACGTGCATCTTTTTAATGTTACTAAACAATAGAAAGCTGTATTGCAGGTAGCCAAGGAATAGTGAACTGTAGAGTTGTAGCATCGAGCGCACTGGTGTGCCTCAAGACTTTCCCCTGAGGAAGGAGGGGACATGAACAATTACCATCAGTCTGTTTCTCATGTTGTAGAGATTGATTGATTAATTAATTTTAAGTTCATTGGTGCAAGGGCAACTAAGGCCAAAGAGTGCCAAAGCAATGTTTATCTCAATCTAGTTTAATAGTGAAACTTACATAATTACGAAACGCCATGCACAGTGAGGCAATAAAAGACTAAATATCCAGTGTAAATGGCTGGATAAAATCATGAGATTAAATATCATAACTTAAAATATGGTGTAATGATGGCAGTAAAAATACGTTGAAATGGAGGCCAAGTGCAGGGCACTGCCAAGAGCAAGAGGGCGAGGAGTTGCCTCCCACCGTGCATGGCTACGGCGCCTCCTTGTCTGTGACAAGGCACCCTTTAGATGTTATGATGTAAAAAAATACTGTGAAAGCTCTGAAGTTTTAGTACTATTTAAGAATTCAACAACTTTATCAAATGACACCATACGTTCATCACCTAATAAAAGAGATGAATGCAGTGGTACGTAAAATTTGTAAAGGCTTGCAAAATGGGTATGACGATACATTTCATAAAATCGGCAGGTTAAAAAGATGTGAACGACAGAAAGGAGCCCACTGCAGTGCTTGCATTCAGGTGGTTCTGCTACCATGAGTAAATTATTGTGTGTTAAGTGTGTGTATCTGATTTGTAGTCTCCAATGTATGACTTCATAAAATCTGTTCTTATGATGGCAATGAGGGGCATAGCCAGGGGGGGTGTTTCGGTGCCAGGGCACCCCCTGAAATTTTCTCAGTGCTGCATTCCCCCCCCCCTTTCGGCTTTTTTTTTCACCTGTGCTATTCATACTGCATCGATATATTACATTGTAGAAACAAAAATAAGAAAAGCATCGGTTTCATGACAAAAATAGTTCCTGTTCTAACTGCAAGTGGAAGTAATTGCAGAAAACAGTCTCTTTTTTGCTATCACACGACGTATGGCACGCCTTTTAACTGTAGGCACAGTTCTCCCAATAAAACATACCTTTTCACGTCATTCTATTTTTTCAGCCTTTCCATTGCCTTCAAATGAACATAGACTATCGCAAAAATAAATTTTTTTTTAAAGCACCTTTGCATCTGGCCGCAGGTTCACATGCATGGTGAAAAAGTTTTGACAAGTTCCATTCATTCGCAATTGCTGACTTTGTTGTAGAGCAGAAGGTTTTGTGTTGTTGTATAGTATGTGAAAATATCGTAACTAGCCGCAATTTTTCGTACGAGTATTTCTTTTGTGAGAAAATAAATGTTCTTTATGAACCTACTCCTTGAAGTCCTCTGTGCACTCGTATTACGTACATATTACAGTGAACGAAACAACCCTTGGGCTTTATAACAGCAGAAAAATGATTAAGATATTGTTTGGGTGCACGCACTTTCTTTTATTTTTTACAGGCGGCATATAACACCCCCCCCCCCCCGAAAAATATTTCTGGCTACACCACTGATGGCAATCCTTCCATTCTGTTATGTTTGGTTTTATGAGGTGCATTACGTTATAGTTTTCATGGTTCCATTGAAACTAATACTTAGATTTCAGCACTTGCTTAATTTTAATTGCTCTTTTATAATCCTGGCAGGGAATCTTCATTCTGTTGGCAACACTCCTGGTTGCATGTCCTGCCACGGAGTCAAGTTCGTTTCCTGGAATCCCAACATGACTTGGAACCCAGCAGAAGTGTACACTGTAACCGCATATTGCAAGCTGATGGAGTTGTTGCAGGACGTTGAGTGTAAAAAGGGCTTTTTGATCGCTGTTCTGAGCTAATTGCAGTAATGCATTTCTGAAGTCTGTGTATACTACTGCATTTTTATTTTGATGAGAAAGAGCACCTCTAATAAATCTAATAATAGTGACGTGCACTCAATGCAGAAGGCCGTAATGGCAATGTACATGCATGTCATGTCCATTGACGAATGACGTTCAGATCACAGCCTATACCCTACCAGAGAAAATTCGTGGTGTCACCAAAACGCTGCAAGAGCAAAGGGTGAGCCAGAACCCAGGCACCACTACAATTTGCCAAAAGATGTCGCAGAAGCAATGCTGCCCATCTACACTCAGCTACCTGAAAGAACACTGCTCCAGAGGTGCCACGCAGCAAGACCCAAGATTCAAACGAGAGTCTCAACTCCAAGATTTGGAGTCCAGTGCCAAAAAAACAGCACGCGTCACTTGTTGCCGTGCAAGCTACTGTTGTGGAAGCTGTCCTGCGCTTCAACACTGGAAATTTTCATACGTCAGCTGCAATTCTACAGCAGCTAAACGTGAATATCATAAGCAGTGGATCTCAGAGGGCCAGGGAGAAAGATCTCCGTCGAAGTGCTAGCCCGAAGAAGTGAGAAGCCTCTCTCAGAGTGAAGAAGCTGGCCAAAAAGAGACATAGAGAGGGGATGCATCCAGATTATGACCCTGGAGCATTTCCTTAAAATTTTATTGGGTTTTTCTCAATAAAGACGTTCTGAAACGTTTTTTCTTGACTTCTCAAAACTGCAATTTTGACACACTTGTGATTTTGGAGGAAACATAGCTTTCGTTCTATTTCAGCTATCAACAATTTTTTTTCTGCCAGAAAGATAAATGCATGCAGTATGTAATATGCTCAATTTCAATGCAATATTTATTTCAGAAATTAAAAAAAAATGGGTCATAAGTTTGACGTGCGAAGATGGCTTTTTTTTCTACACCACCTTTGATGAGCTGTAACTCTAGTTCAAATGGGCCCAGAACATTTATTTATACCTCATTACACTCCTTAGACATTCTAGATTTGTTCTATGCTCGAACCAATGTGTTGTGGTTTTCTGTTTAGATGCTAATTTTCCTCCAGGCAAGGAACCTAACTTTTATAATATATCGGAAACTACCTGTTCTATTGCAAAAACAATTACACCTCTGGAATTATAACATTAAAATATGCAAAATGCGAAAATTTGGTTCAGATCTATTCATAAATAAAAAAAGTTATCTATGAAGTGTAGCATCCCCCCTTAAACAAAAATTACGGATAAACGGAATTAAGTAGGGTTATCTGGTTGGTTTCCTATGTCAACAGTAGTAAAATTCTTCACTTAATTGAAACACTGCTTACTTCTTACCCTCAGTTAAACGGCACAAAGGCTAAAGATTTTGAGTCCACCCAGCGTATTTGTGCACACGCATGCCAAGAACAGTCTCACAACCATGACCAAATTCTTCGTAGCGAACACTATAGTCGGGACAAGCAAATCCAGAAGTCATCCACAGGCCACACGATTGTTTTCGTAGCGGCTGCTGCTCTGTGTTAGGCCTATGTGCAATCTGTGTTTCGGCGTGATGTAGTGTGTCAAGTAACGGCCGCACAATTCGCTCTTGCTTGAAAAAAATGTGCAAGTTTTGCAGGAGCTTGAGCAGAGTGGCTTGTCTGAAGCAGAAATTGTGAAGAAGTTTGACATCCTGAAGTCAATGCTCTCATGCATCCTTGAAAACGAATCAGCCATTAAAGAGACTGTCAAAAATGGTACCTTCACTGCAAATCGGATGCGGATGAGGACAAAGTAATATGAAGAACTTGAAAAGGTTCTTTTTTTGCGGTTTAAGCGTGCGCGGGGTGCCAATTTTCCAATAAGCAGTCCCATTTTGGAACAGAAGGCGCGGGAGATAGCCCTGCAAATGGGAATCGAAACTTTCAACGTCAGCAATGGCTGGCTGAGCCGATTTAAAACATGCCATGGCCTTGTCCATAAGACCATCTCAGGTGAAAGTGCTGCCGTCAACAGAGTAGTATGCACTGACTGGCAACAGGAGAGGCTGCAGGAGACCTTTAAGCAGCTATGAGCCACGAGACGTTTTCAACGTCGACGAGATGGGCCTTTTTTATAAGGTGCTTCCACTGAAGACTCTCGCCTACAAAGGTGAAGCCTGCACAGGTGGGAAGCGTAGCAAGGAGCTCATTACTGCACTGGTGGGCGTAAATATGACAGGGGATGAAAAGTTGAAGTTGCTTGTGGTAGGGAAGTTGAAGCACCCACGTTGCTTCAAGGGTGTTTGAGGCCTTCCAGTGAAATATCAAGCAAATGGAAAAGCGTGGATGATGATGGCAATTTTCGAGAACTGGCTGCTGGAGGAAGACGTGCGGTTTACTAGGCAAGACAAGAAAGTTGTCTTCATCGAGGATAATTGCCCTGCCCATGGCCAGGAGGAAGGGCCGCAGTCAATCAGTCTCAAATCCCTACCAGCCAATGCCACAGCCGTCATCCAACCAATGAATCAAGCAATGATCTAGAACTGAAAAGTTTACTACCACCACCAGCTGCTCCACCGAATGCGGCATTGTGCTTACAGTGGGAAGAATTACAGCATCGACATGCTGCCATCCATACACATTTTGGCCCATGCCCGGGAAGAATTGCAGGCGATGACAGTGAAAAGGTACTTCCACCTGTAGGTTTTAAGCACACGAACCAGTACCATATGAAGAGGCAAGCACAACTGCAATGCCGATAATGAGGCCCACACCATAATCAACCAAGTAGTACCCTCTGCCCCTTTCACACAACAGGACTATGACGCACTGGACACAAATGTGGCCACCTGTCATGAGGAAAGCCTCAAGGAAATGATTGCTGAAATGCAAGCTGAGGACCAATCCTTCTCCAGTGACGAGCATGAGGAGGATCTTGCGCAGTGCCAGACAGTGCAGCTAGAGATGCGGTTGTACTTTTGCAGCACTACTTTGAGCATGAAGGGTGTGCAGAATTTCTTCCTAGCCCCTCACACGTGCACACATACTTTGTAAAAAAGCAAATGAAGAATGTGAAGCAGACCAATACTGATTCCTTTTTTTCTGCATGCCCACATCAGTAAGGGCTGTAGCAATTTTAATAAAGTTTTGCTTCATGAAACATGCATACATTACTTAAATGAAACTTCTGATAAATGTAACATGTTTTTATTTCCCATCAAGTTTCGTTAAAGAGCAGTCCACTGTACTTTTCTATTTTTTGGGTGCAAAATATGGCTACGTGTTGAAATGGGGGTATATTTGAACTGTGCAAATACAATACGTGTCAGACAAGTTACCATATTTACTCCTGTAACAACTAGTGAGGTTAAACAATAAAGCTGACATGTGCAAAAAGTAATGACCGTAGCCATAGCTCAGGTGCTCCGAACTGGCTCTCACCTGCACAAGCTTGATATCGATGATCTTATTTGCTGACGTTTCAAGCAAAGAATAAGTACCATACTTTGCGCTATACCCTGGAGAGTGAGCTCTGCTGTTCCCAGCAAGCTTGGCCTCATTGCTGCCTGTTTTCAATGTGTGGAGCAACGACTGCTGCTCCTCTTGCCAAACGTTACGTAACGAAACAACACCATGACCTGTGAAGCAATGTTTGTATACCAGAAATGAAAACACTGAGTTCCATGTAACCTCTATTTGCTCCCAAATATACAATCTGATGCAAAATACATGTGAAAGTTCATCACAGTTTTATTTCAAAAATTTAAATACCTTGTGAACAAGAGGTGGTGCTGTATGCAGTCATATGTTCCCCGACAGAAGCAAACATTGCCAGCATTCCTGAAGAGATGGAGAGCCTGTGTAGGGCTGCATCCTGCAAACAGGATTGCTGCAGCAGTGGCAACATTTCCACAAGGACAGTTCTTTTGCCTTGGCTGGCTAAACCATGTACTACGGTGACCATCCTGGCATGAGGTCGTATCTATGGCCATTGAGCTAGACACCTGAAAATGAATAAAGCTTGCCATCCCACTCTCATGTACGCTTGCAGCTACTTCAGATGAACACGTTATGACTAGCAATGCTACTGACTGAAAGGCATTAAGCAGACAACACAAGAAGACAAACACCGGTGCTGTCTTAGAACATGCTCCAATTCATCTAACAGTTTGCCATTCTGGGCTAGCAATACAGCATAATACAGCAACAAAACAGTGGGAGATTTTAGCACATTCACAGAAAAATTTGTAATCATTCTTGCATTGGTGGTGGGTATTATGAGCCATATGATGATGTGTAGCCTTAGAGTTATTTTTGTTAGTTTTAGGCAAAGCATAACTGTTCAACTTATCTAGCTTTTGTACCAATTTCAAATATGTAGTAATAACTTTTTCATTATGTTAATTCATCCTCAAAATATTACACATTCACATTCCTTTTCTTGCAAAGGCGAAAAAAGTACTCATCAGAAAACCATTACTCGTGTATGGTTAGATAATATAAATGTACAAAAAATGCAGAATTGAAAGTGCTTTTCAGCTTAACCCAATATTAGTGACTTTGCAGTTCGGTGAAGTGCATTATTCATAGGACTGGTTATTGAGTGACGAAATTAGAGTACACAAAATAACTTGTAATCATAAACTGAGATATCTGCTGTTAGCATGGCACGGTTTGACCATGTAGCAGTATACTGCAACAAAAATTAAGTCATAAGTTTGCGCTCTGTCAAAATTAAAAGGAATGAACATAGAAGCGGCATAAACTGGAATTGTAAATTTGAATTACAGCTAAATCTGACACAACAAATACAAATAAAAAAATCATAGATAGTTAGCAGAGGTATGTTGATTTTGAATACTGCACTTCCAAGAAGCCTATTTTTTTCACAATTTTTTTTTGCCAAAAAGACCCCTGTCCCGTCTCCTTCTTAATCATAAATTCCTGCTTGCACAAACACTTTTGCTAGCCATGCTCCATGTAACTTCGCAACATATAAATGCAAGAAGAAATGAAGAATGGCCAGAGAAATGAGAGCGGAGCTATGACCGTGATAGCTTGCTCACCTTTAACGTGGGTTCAGCAGGAACACGACAAATGCCGCAGAACCTGAACAACTCCAAAAGGCACGCCTCATACACAAGGAATTTCCTGTTCAGAAAGGCCCCACGAGTTGACCTGTAAAAGAGTTTCCTTTGTCAGTTCAACTTCAGGGCCTCTTTCTGAGCTCAACCTCTATAGGCAGTTTATTAGCGCAAGTCACCTCATGCTCAATGCAACAATGTTTTTGCTAAGAAAGTAAATGTATCTTTTTCAAATCTGCCTCTCACATAGTAAACTAAAATAAATTGACGCACAAAAAAGAAAATACTGCCGAGGCATGATAAGGCATGTATACAATTGCGGGCATGACCTCACTACTACAGCTATCTAAGGAGTGTGGTTCAGCAGCAGGTAAAGCACTTCCTATACCAAGCCTTGCTGCATAAAGTTGCTGAGTCATCTAAGCTACACTATCACTTGAAGTTTTACTGCTGCCATGACAGGTAGCTCAGAGTAAGCAACTGAAATACTTACATTGCTGTACCATCGAGTGAGGGATGGTATGATTTGTCATGAGGGTCACCCTAAAAATGAAGTGACAGCTCTGAGGCCAGTGACGTCGAGCACCGTCTGTCTCCATTCGTCCGCATCAAGAAGTCAGCAGGATCAAGGTCTGTCTGGCATTCTGTAAAGGCAATCATAACAGCACCATGATATCAAAAAGCACCTTCTCTGGTGACTCGGCTCACTAGGGAACTGTGCAACTGAGCATAACACCGCAGGTTTGATGCATAACAACAATGGGAGCATTTCGATGCTGGTAGTATGCAAAAAGACAACAATACCAGTGGATTAACAACTTTGATGTCTTAATTAACCTCATCATCATGCATCAATGGAGAAGCACACATCCACGTAGTAAATGCACTGTACAGAATACTGAAAATGGAATAAACTGGATTCAGAAACAGATAGCAGAAAATAGACAAATTATTTTCACTAAGCATGCATTGGCAATGCGTCACCATGCACCTAATTCATTTCTTGAGTTGTCTGTTTGCATGCCAAAGGATCTGGTCCTGGGTTTAACTGCTGCTTGTGTCGACTTCACGGCCACTTGAGCATGAAACTGAATTGCTACGTCTTTCTTGTCTACAGAGTTGCTTCGGCATGGTGCATTTTTACCTGTACAGTGAGGTGATATTAATACATGTAACATGGGTAAACACTTCGAGTTGAGGATCACAATGGCCCTGATCTTGTGAAGTGAAAGACAAAGAATGGTCGTTTGACATATTGCTGACAGCGCTTGGAGGCTCGAGGGATGCTCTTCTGAGCTGTTCCCTTCATTCTGCCATATGTTAAAAAAATGCGTTTCCACTGGGTACCTGGACATGGTGGCATTGCTTCTAATGCGATGGCTTATTTTTTAGCAATATCTGCCCTTTGCGGACTTGTGGCCTTGTTTATTTCAAACACTGTGCACTTAACAATAGCCCGCTTTCAATGTTTCCTGCATCTGCACTTCTTCATTCATGACACACTCCTTGCTACAGCACACCATCAGCATTTCGCATTCCCTTGGTGTGCTTGTGCAGTTCATGACAATGAGAGGTGTCTGTGACCCTTTTGCACTGCAGAGTACCATGATTTAACCTTTAGTTGTGCCGATCAGGGTTCTCTCTGTCAAACCTTCGCAAGTGATCATTTGGTGAAATTCAATCACTTTATCACTTTCTCATCTCCTACCGGCAGTTTCTTTCTCTGCAAACAGCTTGTTTACACATCCTACTCGCTCAGTTAGGGCTTCCTTTTTCAATTCTGGTTCTTCTCTCCTTTGGGGCAAAACGGCAGGGGATGTCCTAAAGCTAGTCAGCGAATCTCTTCATGATTACATCAGTGCATCAGTGAGATTCCTTTGTTAGATATAATATTCTAATCTACTTTAAACTGAAAACTTCAACAATCCCTCCCTAACCAACCATTTTGCTGCATCGATGGACAGCAACCACGCCTGCAGATGAGAGGTTCTCAAGTGTTTCCAAAGGGCTCAACTGAGAGTTGACCCCCCGCACTAAGCCTTTGGAGCACACTCGATCAGGCGGTATGAATGCGCTCACCGGGTGGTTGGCGAAGGCGGTACACTTCAACAGATCTTCTACACAATCCTTGTCTGGTGACCTGCACAAGATTTCACCCCTGCTGAACTGCCGCACATCAGTGATGTAGTTTGAAGGGCTGCCTGTACAGCCTCCGGGTTGTTTAACCCGATTGTGCCACCATAGGAAGGGAGTAAAGCGACAGGAATGCTGGCAACACCACTGCAAAAAAAGACAAATGGGAGCTGGTCCTGAGGAAGAGAGGCCGACCAAGGGGAAAACCCCTGGCCGGGAGAAGAGGTAGGCATTAAGCCTTCGTCCCGCTCCCAATCACCCTGAAACAGGGGTCCTTTTAGCGCACAAAAAGACGACACGTGAAGACAAGAGACAGGACAGAGCGCTAAAAGAACTTTAAGAATGCAATAAACCAACTAGCCTCAGAATTTGTTTTCCTGGAACAGGAGCAGGGACAATCAACAAAACGAGAAATTGGAGAAGATAGCGCAACACCGCCAGGTACTTAGCTGCTACCCGCAGCTGGACAGAAGCTCCGAAGAGTAGCAGCTCAGTCAGGGCCGCTGCTTAGGCGAGTCGGGATAGAAGCTCAGCACCTGGCCAGGCAGTAATCTTCACACACACACACACCAGGCGAAATCAGATGTTCGGCCTCAATTATGCGTTCGTCTTCTATAAAACAACAAGAGGTGAAGTCGCACGACAGGAAATCTAATATATCCCCCAGCAGCAGATACCGGCGAGACCATAGAGCTAAAGTGAGCTAGAGAAGCTCTAGAGGTGTGTCATAGAGAAACATACTAATGTAAGTATGTTTCTCTATGGGTGTGATGATAATGATGATATTGTGGCATAGCCCTTTGTAGCGGGTGGGCACAAAATTTGTGTCCTAGCCGAAGAAAAAAAGAACGAAGCACACGCAACCAGAAGTCACAACATATGTGCACCGCGACTATGTCTGTGTCAGTTCAGTTCGCGGAATAGGACACCGCCGCATCATCTGCCACCATCGTTGTAATCGGGCCTTCGTGATGGACACGGCTTTCGTTGTTGTGCGCCTGTTTGCACCGCGCTCTCCCTCGTCTTCCCCTTCGCCTGCCTCAAATACCAATGCCCGTGGGAAGGTGGCGCCATCTGCATGTGAAGGAGACAACCCGTCGCAGTGAAGCACCATGTGCTCCGGGAGCTTCTCTTGCTTTCCGCAGGCCCTGCAGATAGCGGCTTGCACGTCGGTGGAGGGGTCGAAGTGGCCGCGGTATACGAGTGTGCGCAGCACACTAGCATGCGCCTCGAAGAGGAGAGCGCTGCCCCCAATGTTGTTGTACAACTGCTCCAGGGTGATTTCCTTTTTCTGCGTGCGGTACAGTTGAAGCGTCGCCTTCTGCATATCAGATTGCCAGTGAGCGGCTTCCGCAGCCTGTACCTAGGCCCTTACTTTGCGGCTTGGTTGGCGTTCGGTTTCTTCAGTGCTCTTGTTGGACTGGGCAAAGAAACCGAATTTGCCGCATAGCCGTTGGACGTGAGCACGCCATTGCGTCTGCTCCCTTTAACCCATTTGCTGCCAAAGCCGGCGAAATGACGGTCGCTTCTTATTTTGTGTTTTGCAAAGATGTTAATGGATGGTGCTGCTTGTAGTTTTGTAACAAAAATACTTGTTTGTTTGTGAAACAGGTGGCAGCACGTCCCAGTGCTAGAAACGTTTTTTTTATGTTTTTTGAGTTTTGTTGACGGCTGAGCCCTCCAAAAAAAACGGCTGGCTGCAGAGAGCGACACGGGTTTTCTGATGCGGAAATTCTGGACATTCTTTTCGATAGCAATGGCGGTGACATATCTAACAAAGAGTATGACTCGTCTGAGCCGTCGTCCGAGGACATGTCCGAGGATGACAGCGACCCGGACAGTGGTTCTCAGCCAGAATCACATGAAGACAGCCCGTGTGCCTCGATGGCTAAGCATACAAAAATGGTTGAATGGATCTGGAAAGACAATGACAGTGCCGAAAAAGTAAGAAGAGCTCCATTTATAGGATCACCTGGGCTGAAACGACGCATGAATGGGGCCCTGACAAGCACGAGTTCTCCTCTAGAATCCTTAAATGCCCTACTAAATAATAAGATGTGGGAATCCGTTTGCGAGTTCACAAACGATTTTGCAAGAGAGACCCAGCTTTCAAAGCCAGACCCTCCATGGTTCCCGACAACAACAGCAGAGGTGAAGCTTTACATTGTTCTGTGTATCTTGATGAGTCAAGAGGTGGGCTCGGTGGCTTTGCAACCGCACAGTCTAGCCCTTTCGCCTTCATCATGCACATTTTTCTGTTCATCGTTCGCGTGGCCATCCCCGCCCTGCTGTCTGCGCGCCCTGGAACCGCAGTGCTTTCCACGCATGCCAATGCCAGAAACAACAACAGCCCCTGCTGCAACACTGCAGTCATCATCTCGCCATTTCCCGGAGCGCCCCTCGGGCAGCACTGGACACTACCCTACCCCTGGCAAGCGGAACTGCGAGCGACATCAACAGCGGAAGCTATAAAGGAGCAACGCCCGTACGCGCCACTCTGTGGGCTCGGTGGCTGTGCAACCGCACAGTCTAACTGTTTCCCTTTCATCATGCAGGTTGGTAATTTCTACGGTCTATTTGCTAAGAAAACTAGCAATTATCTCTTACTACAGCTGCCGAGCCCACAGAGCTATATCTGTATTGGTGTTGAATGCGTTCAGGTTATTCGATCCTTGTTACTTTTGGCTGGGGACATTGAAACAAACCCGGGACCTGATTCTGAAACTGTGCTTGCTGAGCTAAAGAAACTTGTCTTCCGGGCAATCTACACTGCTCTCAGAGATACAAGACATGAAAAACAAGTTACGGCTACTGACACGGCATTCGCAGACTTAACAGCGTGCATGTGTATCCTTGAGGCACAAAACCAACTTATCACTGAGCTGCAGTCGCGACTCGACTCGATGGAGACAGCGACAACAGAATTGTGTGCTCACATAAAAAATGTTGAGGCTCGTGTTGACGACGCTGAGAACCGGTCACGTCTGAACAATGTAATACTTTATGGTATCCCTGATAACAACCCTGCAGAAACTTACGCACAATCTGAGGAAGCTGTAATCCATCTTTGTTCCGGTACCTTAGATATAACAGTTGATCCAAAGAATATTGAGCGTGCGCATCACCTTGGCCGTCACACAGCTGGCAAAATCAGACCAATAATCGTAAAATTTCACTCCCACAAAACTAAGCTGAATATTCTGTCCAATGGAAAAAAATTCAAAGATACTGTATATAGCGCCGGTGAAGACTTCTCGCCTGCCGTTAGGAAGGCCCAAAAACAGCTTATCACCTTTGCAAAAACCAAATCTATGGCTCATAAATTGAGCTACAAAACCCTGTTTATCAGCCGCGCACGGTACGTTTATGACGAATCCTCGAAAACTGTTAAGGAAATATAGCAACCATCTGGAAAAAGCACCCCACAGCCTCACCCCACGCCCGCGTCCCGGCAATCACCCCAGTCTACTCTTTCTTTTTCCGTAGTTTTCACTAATGTCCACAGTTTTCTTTCTACGTGGAAAGAAATCTCGGGTCTTGATCATTCGTCCAATAGCAACATCCTCGTACTAACTGAAACATGACTGACTAGCGAAATTAACGACAATGAGGTCCTGGCAGACTTGTCTAACTTGAAGCTTTTTTGTAAGGACCGTCAGAGGTCTCGTGGCGGAGGAATACTCATTGGTTTTTCTAATTATTTACCATTTTCAATCATTTCCATTTCGGCTGATCTTGAAATAATGTGGCTTTTCTGCCATTGTCCTCCTCAGTCGGTTCTTCTCGGTGTTTGTTACAGGCCCCCGCTCTGTACTCCGGACTTTTCAGAGAAACTTAATAACTTGCTGTGTGAACTTACTGCTAAATATCGCAAGTCGCATATACTTCTTTTTGGTGATTTTAATTTCCCGGATATTGAATGCAGTACTAACACGTACTGTTTCAGCATCAGGCACGGTGGAAGCCAAGAATTTTATAGAAGTGTGCCTGAACTTTGGCCTTACACAAGTTATCTCAGCACCAACAAGAATAACACAAACGAGCACTAACACATTAAACCTACTACTCGTCAGTCATCCCGAAAGTGTTAAGTCACTCACGATTCTTCCTGGAATAAGCGATCATGAAGTAATTCATGCCGATATAGCCTTAACTCAGCTTCGGAACCAAACTTTTAAAAAGAGAGTCCGTTTGTACGATAAGGGTGACTACGCAGAGATTAATCGTGAACTGGACGCCTTCTTTCAGTCTTTGCGAACTAATTTTCATATTCAGCCTATCGAAGAAAATTGGACTATATTTAAGAAGAAAATTACTGAACTAACTGATCAGTTCATTCCTAAGTTCACCTTCCGAGAGAATTCACAGAAGCCATGGTTCACTAAAATGCTAAAACGTTTGGAGAATAGAAAGAAGCGTCTTTTTCATGCAGCCAAAACAAAAACTAACCAGGCGGCCTGGGACAAGTATTACGCAGCCATAAAGGCATATAATTCATCTGCTCGGAACGCCAAACATTCCTTTTTTAACAAGAACTTGCCCAGAATACTACATACTAATCCTCGAAAATTCTGGGACACCATCAACCGAAAACACAAGGGTGATATCAGTATCAAAAATGAAGCGGGAGACGTGCTTAGTCATGCAGAGTGTGCTCACATGTTCAATGTTGCATTTCAATTAGTGTTCACTAATGAATCCGATGCCCCAATTCCTGTGCCAAACACTTTTCTTCATGTCGCCTGTTGAATTTAACACGTCGGGAATTCTGTCGCTAATCGATAAAATGAAACTTTCATCTTCTGCCGGTTTCGATAATGTCAATGCCAAATTTCTTAAGAATACTGAACTCACTAGTGCCAGTTATTTGTGTTTGCTATTCCAGCAGTCACTCTCTCCTGGCCAACTTCCTTATGACTGGAAAAATGGGAAGGTCATTCCAGTCTTCAAATCCGGTAACACAAATTCTCCATTAAATTATCGCCCCATTTCTTTAACAAGTATGCCTTGCAAGCTAATGCAACACGTCATATTTTCTCATGTAATTGCCTTCTTGAATTCGAACAATTTCTTTCATCCTGCACAGCACGGGCTCCGGAAAGGCTTTTCTTGCGACCCTCAACTAACCCTTTTTATTCATGACTTGCATGCCAACCTAGATCTTAACCTGCAAACTGACGCTATATTTCTTGATTTTAAAAAAGCTTTTGATAAAGTTCCCCACAAACGCCTGTTGTACAAGTTAGCTAACCTTAATATCGATCCTAATGTTGTTGCATGGATTAAAGAATTCTTAGCTAACCGCACTCAGTCTGTCTTTGTAAATGAACACACTTCCAACTTCCTTCCTGTAACATCTGGCGCCCCTCAAGGTTCCGTACTAGGTCCCCTTTTGTTTTTATTATACATAAATGATTTGCCCTCGCATGTGTCCTGTAAAATTCGCATGTTTGCTGACGATTGTGTTCTTTATGAAACAGTTAATAACAATTCTGATCAATCATCTCTCCAAAACAAATTCAGGATTGGTGTAAAATTTAGCTAATGGAGCTTAACCCTCACAAATGCAACATCATTGCCACCGTAACCCGCTCGTGCCCTTCAATCACATCGACTCCGTTTCCGTGCTGCCAGTAGAATCATACAAATATTTAGGCGTAACCTTGTGCGCTGACCTCTCCAGCAAAACGCATATAACATCATTTCTTCAGCTAACAAATCCCTTGGTTTTCTAAAACGTCATCTTCGCAATGCGCCCATGCATGTTATCAGCTTACGAAGCACTTGTGAAATCAAAATTAGAATACGCATCACCCATTTGGCATCCACATCAAGCTTATCTTACCAACGCATTAGAAGTTTTGCAAAACCGCGCCGTCAGATTTATTCATTCTTCATACCATTACAGCACGAGTGTTACGTATCTGAAATCGCTTTCAGGCATACAGCCACTCGAGCTGCGCTGCCGCGCAGCCAGTCTTATTATTTCACAAGTTATTTTACAGCCATCTACGAACTGAACCCTACATGGTCCCTCCGGCACGCATATCTCACCCAACTCTCCATCAACTCCAGATCAGCCGTCCACGTGCACACACCGTCACCTTCGCAGCGTCATTTTTTTTCTCGCACCGCTGCGGACTGGAATGGCCTTCCCGCTGACATTGCAACAATAACCTGTCCCGCGTACTTCGCGAGCACAGCTAACAGCTTTTTGTCATCATCATAACGCATGATTACTTTGTCTCACCAAACGCTGTACCCACCCCTTATGTAATGCCCCTCAAAAAGGGTCTTTAAGAAAATAAAATTGATTGATTGATTGAAAAGCTCGATACACGCGCACTGGTCAGAAAGAAGTGTGATCAGAACCTCAATTTTTGGAGAAGTGATGCCACAGAAGCGGTTTTGGCAGCTGTCAAAAGATCTTCATTTTTGTCATGTGGAAGCCACAAGCTCTGATGATAGGCTGCGTAAGCTTCGTCCAATTATTGAGTATCTGCTGAAAGCTTCCGAAAGCGCGTACTCTGCTGAAGAGGGCCTTGCTGTGGATGAAAGTCTCATGAAATTCTGCGGACGCCTGCAATATGTGCAATTCAACCCATCCGGCATGCGCGTTTTGGGATAAAGTTTTATGAGCTTTGCAAGTCCTCCAGTGGTTATTGCCTGAATTTTTCTATATACACCGGGCAAAACACGAAGTCAGACGCAACTTCTTCAATGTTGTGCAGTGAAGCTGTTGTCATTGGCCTGATTGGTGATAGGCTCGCTGATGGCCACACCATTTACTTGGACAACTGGTATTCGTCACCCAAGCTTTTCTTGGCGATCAAAAATGGTGGCTCCATCGCTGTGGGACCAGAGCGACTGAACAGGAAAAACATGCTGAAAAAGTTTAAAGGATTGTGTCTGAAGAAAGGTCAGTGCGAGAACATGTTTTCTAATGGAATCATGGCGCTTCAGTGGCAGGACCAAAAACCTGTCACAGTGATTTCGTCTTGCCACAGTGCAGCCGAAATCATTGACACTGGAAAGAGACAGCACAAAGGTAACGAGCCTGTGCTAAAACCTAAAGTTATAGTGGAATATAACAAGGAAATGGAAGGCATCGACTGTCAAAATCAGCAGCTGGAATCAGCAGCGGCCTTCCACAGCTCACACACCATCACATATCGACTACACCACCACAGACGTCTGCACAGAATGGAGCAGGCGCGCTGGGAGGAGAGTCGTACACGCTCCTCGTGTGCAGCGTATACGCCTCCCTGGGCACTAATGGTGACGCCAAGATAGCGGTATTCGGGGGTCTGCGGTATGGGTTCTCCGCTTGGCAGATGCACCGTGGAGACGCCGGTCTTGTTGCCCGCGAAGCGCAACACAGCTGACTTCTTCACGTTGAAGCATAGCTCCAGCTGTCCTGGATGGTCGGCAGACAGTGAGATCAGCTGCTGTAGCTGAGGTGGCTGAGGCATCTTCAGCCCAGTTACAGTGCAGCACTGCCCAGTCCGCCTTGCTGCCCAATGTGGCCAGACTTCGTAGCAACTCTCGTCCTTCATTTGACTCGCGAATTGCATCAAAACAATGTTATTTTTCTAGTTTTAAACATTTCTTCTTTTCTTTTGTTCTTTTTTAATGAAGCGCTATTCTGATAAAATAACTTGTTAACAGCCTTACGCAGACAGCTTTTTGTGGTTGGTTTGGTTTATGGGGTTTAACGTCCCAAAGCGACTCAGGCTGAGAGACGCCGTAGTGAAGGGCTCCGGAAATTTCGACCACCTGGGGTTCTTTAACGTGCACTGACATCGCACAGTACACGGGCCTCCAGGATTTCTCCTCCAAAGAAATTCTAGCCGCCGCGGCCGGGATCGAACCCGCGTCTTTTGGGTCAGCAGCCGAGCACCATAACCACTGAGCCACCGCGGCGGCATAGTTTTTTGTGTTGCTGGCAATGTTCGTTTTGTTTATTGTGCAGAAGTACACAATACAACGGTAAAATGCCATGCACCTGCTTTGTGTGTATTATCATGCCTTGCAAGATGACCTTGGAGTGAAACTCACAATCTCTTTGGCATTAACTGGCGGTCAATGGTCACCAGACAATGTGAAAATATGATTCTTGGATTAATTTATAACTTGTCTGCCAGGGCGCCGGCAAACAGCCATGGGAAAATCGTCTGCCAGCTACTTCCGGCGCTTTCGGTTCCAAATTTCTCCCATGCACTGCCTTCTGCATAGAAATTTCCGTTTTGCCGCCGCGGTGGCTCAGTGGTTATGGCGCTCGACTTTTGACGCCAAAGACACGGGTTCGATCCCGGCCGCGTATTTCCATTTCAGCGTACGTAGCCGCATTCGGCTGCTAGTTGCGCCAATTGTCTGCAACGTCACATCCGGCGTTGAAACATTGAGACGCCAACTCTGTTCGCGCTTTGCAGGCAAATGGCCGTTCGCGTCGTCCGCCGCACAGGCCACTTCAGCTACTTCGTGCTCTCTGGCTGGCACGACTGCCTCTGTGACGCACTCCTTCGTATTTTGCTGTCTGGCTGTCACAACTGCCTCTGTGACGCGTTCCTTCGTAATGTGCTGTCTGGCTGGCACGACTGCCTCAGTAACGCGTTCCTTATCGTTTACAAGGAGATAGCGGGAGTACAGCTAGTGCATTACAAACATGTTGAATGCCGTTCGTGTCGTCCGCCGCTCAGGCCACTTCGGCTACTTCATGATCTCTGGCTGGCACGACTGCCTCTGCGACGCGTTCCTTTTCATTTACAAGGAGATAGCGGGAGCAAAGTAAGTGCATTAATAACACGTTCAACGACGAGGACCGCACGACTGTCAAGGATCGGAGTTTGCATGCTTGGTGCCACGAAGGAAGAGTGCTGTGCTCGGATTGTACAAGAAGACTTATCTATCCAAACGCGTAGATAAGTCTACAAGAAAAGTAGCCGCACATAATGATAAAGGTAGAGTGGTCTATTATTTACTTCACCTCAACCATCGCGAAACTGGGAAATCGTTCTTTAATCCCATCCGTAACCTTGCTAATTCCTCGGAGTTTATTACATCTAAGGCAGTCACTGTGGATGCTGTTGTTAACTGAACAGTTGTGCTTGTCTTGGGCTCATCGAACTTTCCATTTGTGGTGGCACTGTCCAAGTGCACGTTCGTTTGGTTCAACAGGTTTCCTGCTTTACTGAAATTCTGGCTGGTCAGCTTTATCTATCCTCCTCCTGTGGCATTCTATTTCTCAACAGCCTTTGCCTTTACTCTCGCGTATGGTGCTTTAAGCGTGCGTAATGCCTGGAGAGGTGGCCATAAAAGCAATGGAAGATTCCGCTATTTTTGGACGAGTTAGTACTGTACGGCTTGTAAAACGATGCCTGTCTCAGCCCAAACCACTCAGTATGGTTGGCTTATTCTTAGGATGAATGGAATAAGCAGGAGTCAACACCAGACACGAGCATCTTGAAAAAGAAAGTTTGTCACACAGTTTGAATGTGCCATTTGTTAGTAAGTATTATTATCCAGGGGCATGCCTTGGGACATGCACTAAGACGGTTGTTACTTTCTAACTTGAACATGTTTTTGGCATATTGTGGATAAATGCAAGCTGTTGAGCAGGTTCAGCGAGCTGCCACAATTGCTACTCTTCGCACATATGTACAGTAACGTGGACTTCCCATCTGTGTGGCACTTTTACAGAGCTGAACTGTAACCAGAGAGCACGCTCCTGTGTTCAAGTTGTGTATAGATGGGTGCACAGGAAGTGCAATTTATATTTCAATTTCCAAAGACGCTACTGTCTGGTGGGATATCAGAAGAACTCCCAATTTTTATAGATGCACAGAAAGCCAGCCACTGCTTGTAAGTGTATACATGCCTTCACGGATTCTCAAACTGTCTTCTATAGAACCACCAAGTTCTTACTGGGTTACCTCAAGTGTCTATATTCAAGCATGCGTGAACCTAGAGCTTTGCTTTACTCTCCTTACTTTCGGACTAGTCGCAATAACTGCTTTATAGGTTCTCACTATATGGCCAGTCATTATTCGCTGAATTTGAGTATTCTAACAGGCTCTCTCGCATCTTCATTTCCTGTATGCATACGTGTGCAGCACGAAGGGTAGAAACTAAGAGGCATGGCATTCCTCGGCACCTCAAGGAAGCTTTTGTAGTTCTCCAAGGGTCAAGAAAGACTGAGAAATGTAAGACGTGCATGACGTGCAAGAGCAAGATGTGCGCTGACACAACTTATCCGAAAACAAAACAATAAAAGAGATCTTCCAGCAGTCCTGTATCTTTGAAAAGGTCCTTATTCTGGACGTTACTATTGCAGACACATCAAGTAGTGATGAAATTATTCCTGAAAGGAAGTTGTCAGTTGCTTGAAATACAAGTATGTCTGGAAAAGAAATGAACAGTACAGTGAGCCGCAGTTAACATTTATCCATACCTGTGAATAAGCCTTCACCATGTTAGCTTTAGTGCACGTTTAATACTCTCTGGGGATAATATTTTGGTGACGATGCAAATCCGCTGTAGAACCAGAAAACATGCTTACATGTAGCAAATATCTGCAGTGTCTTGGCGTCAATACTTTTGCATTTTGAGAAGGTGATGTTTGGTGCCTTTTATTACACCAACAATGGGATTGCCACTCACAACTAAAACACACAATTACTTTTGCACAAGGTACAGTACTGCCATCAAAGAAGAAATGGGATGGTAGGCCTAAATATGCCCTTTCAAGTCTTTTAGCCTTAGTTATACAGAAAGCATTTCTACAAGTTTGGAAGACAAAAGAGCACTCTGCAGGCTCACAAATGTCTGCAGAAAGCCTGTCACCAACTGTTTTTCTTCGCACTTAAAGCAGTCCAGCAGCATGTGGGAATTTTTAAATGAGTAGGGACCGGAAATTTTAGCCCATCTATTCACATTTTGAAATAAAAAAATTATAGTTCAATTGGTTATCCCATCCTGCTTCTGTTTCAGCATCTGCAGGAGTTGAGATAATGCTAAAAACTAAATCAAATGCTACTTTGCGAGCCTCTTTTGTTTCAACGCTTTTGCCTGCATGCCCCCAAAATTGGCAAGACAACAAATGAAGAGGCAGCACATCACTTTTCTAACCTTCTTGTAGTATTAAGTCTCAACCGATCTCGGTAACTATAGCCAACAGGCGGCCCGTGAAACTGAAATGTGAGCTGGCTGTGAACTGTGAACCTGTACGGTTGTGAACGGGTGTGTGTGAACGTGTGTGCAGTGCGGTGAGATATGTGGGTCGGATGAGAAATGTAAAGTGTTTGATTCAGAGTTCTATGGAAAAATTTGTGGAGCAAACACATGCAGGCGACGCGACGGCGAGTTTCAAGGCTTTCGAGACCGGAATTATTCTTTAGAGATGAAACGCTGATCGTATATGAATATGCAGAATGAACGAAGGGAATGGCGCAGTTTTGAACTGATTTGAGTGCATTTGTTAGGTATATTTGGTGTGGATTCCAGATGGGACTTGCGTATTCGAGTTTAGGTCTAATAAGGGTTTTGTAAGCTGGAAGTTTCACGTGTTGCGGTGCATGACGAAAATGACGTTTTAGGAATCCTAGGGATCTGTTAGCAGATGATATGATTGTGGTAATGTGTGTTCGCCAAGAAAGATCGCTACAGAGTGTTACACCAAGGTACTTGAACGATTGGACGCTTTCGATAGATGAGTTGGCAGCTGTATAGGAGAAAATAAGGGGGTTGCGTTGACGGTGAAATGAGACGAGTTTGCATTTTTTAGCGTTTAGTGTCATTAGCCAGAGGTCACACCATTCATGGACGCGGTTGAGGTCATTTTGAAGAGCCAGTTGATCAGAAATGTTAGTAACGGTACGATAAATTACACAGTCGTCGGCGAATATGCGAATGTTACACGATACTTGTGGCGCCAGATCGTTAATATATATTAAGAATAAAAGCGGGCCGAGCACAGATCGCTGCGGAACGCCGGATGTTATAGGTAGAGTGCTTGAGTTATGATTGTTAATAGAAACAAACTGAGAATGGTTAGCTAGGAATTCTTTAATCCAGTCTAGAATATTAGGGTGCAAATTTAAAAAGGATAGTTTAATAGGCGTTGGTGTGGTACCTTGTCAAAAGCCTTCGCGAAATCTAAAAATAATGCATCGGTCTGTAGGTTGCGGTCGAGGTTAGCATGCAGATCGAAAGTGAAGATTGCCAATTGGGTCTCGCAGGAGAGTCCTCTACGAAACCCGTGCTGAGCTGGATGAAAAAAGTTGTTAGAATCTAGGAAGTTTATGACATGGGAATAGATGACATGTTCCATGATTTTGCAAGGCACACTGGTTAAGGAGATGGGGCGGTAATTCAGTGGAGAGTCCTTTAGACCTAACTTGTGGACCGGAATGACCCTCCCAACCTTCCAGTCATCCGGTAGCATTCCTGCTGAAAGCGATTGCGAATACAATAATGAAAGGTATATGGCTGAAATGTGTTTGGTGTTTTTCAGTATTTTGGAGTTGATTTCGTCCACTCCAGCAGCTGATGAAAGTTTTATTCTGTCAATATGGTTAGTTATGCCTTGCACTGTGATGTCAAGGGATGGCATTGTTGGTAGTGTTACAGTAGGCGGAGTGGGTAGTGATGTGTTTGTTTCGTCTGTGAAGACGGTCGCAAAAGCACGGTTAAATAATTCAGCACCTTCATCATCAGTGGCTTCCTCACCAGTGGCGTTTTTAATGGGTGTGTTGTATGTTGCTTGGGGGTTTATTATTTCCCAAAACCTCTTGGGGTTATTGGTTAGGATTTTTGGTAGATCTTTTTGAAAAAAGGCATGTTTGGCGGATCGAACTGCAGCATAATATGTTTCTTCAGCTGTATAGCAGCGTTCCCATGCATCGGCACTTCGATTCCATTTCGCAGTGTTATAAAGTCGTTTTTTTTTTCTTTCTAATCTTTTAAGATCGTGTGAGAACCATGGTTTTTGGCGGTTTCCACGAAAGCTGATACGGGGAATGAATTTGCGTGATAGTTCGTTTATCTTGTTTTTGAAGAGTGACCAGTTATCAATGAGAGTCCGGTGATGAAATACTGATTGGAAATAAGGCAGAAAAGCTTCTAGTTCGCTATTGATTGCTTCGTAGTTTCCTTTATCGTATAAGCGGATGGTTTTCATGAACGTTTGGCGGGAGGTGGGGGAAAACTTGAACGTGGCATGAATAACCTTATGATCGCTGACTTCGCGCAGGTATGTAATTGATGATAAGCTTTCAGGGTCGTTGGTGAGTATTAAATCTAGGATGTTTGAAGATTCGTGCGTAACGCGAGTTGGTTCGAGCACCATTTGCCTCAAGTTAAAATTTAAACAAACATTTACAAAATCTCTAGCTTCAGAGTTACCTGCTGTTAGTGGGCCTACATTTTGCCAATCTATACTCGGGAAGTTAGTCTCCAAAGAGAACAACTTGTGCAGTGGGGTATTTCTTCGTAATTTGATCTAGAGAATCGTTTAGTTTAGGAGCGAATAATGGGTTGGTGTTAGGGGCCCTGTAGCACACGCCAAGCAGAACGGTTTCCGGAGAAGCGCTGCATTTTATCCATAATATTTCTAGATCTGAAGTTATGTTAACAAGGGAACACGAAATTTGGTTGTTAATAGCAATAAGAACACCTCCTCCGCGTTTGCCCTGACGATCTTTTCGATAAACGGTAAAATTCGGTAAGTCATCTAAAACTTCAGTATCACTGACGTCGCTTGATAGCCACGTTTCGTTAGGATTAATATGTTGCTGCCAGAAGATAAAAGGAGATTAGACAAGGCTTCGCACTTTGGAAGGAAACTGCGTGCGTTGGTGTAGATTATAGAAAATGAAAGATTAACTCGACAGTTAGTTGGCGGCTGCTTGCGCGCTTTCCGACGGCGAAAAGATTCCTATGGGATTTCTTTGACTGACTCCGTTACTCTGAAAACCACTCAAAGACGACAATGTTTCATCCCAGAGTTGTGGCCATGGATAATTACCATTTGAGCAGTCGTGGCAACTCTTACATCTAGGCCATTTCTTATAAACATGTACAGTGGTCCATGTTCCCACACACCACATCACTTGAAAGTGGCAGAAAGTTAATAATAATTTAGAACATATGAAAAGTTAATGAAATGGAAACAGCCCATGAAAGGACAAACATAAAAAAGGAACTGAAACGAGACAGTGCACCATGCAACTCCTGCAAAATGAAAAGGACATTACTGCATCAAACTGTACTCAGAAATAGCAAATTGGTAGCTTGTTTTCATGATATTCTGAATATAAAAAAAATGGAAATAAATTTTTTCGTTCACTACTGTATATCCACCTATCAAAAATTATAAGTACGAATAGTGGTGACCAGCTAGCAATAATTTGCATTAATTAAAATGAATTACACTAATTTAGAGTTCATTTAATTTTGCGGCTCTTGCCGTAAATTCGCCTTTTGGCCGCAGACAATAAATAAAGTGTGTAAAGTGAGAACATCTCGCATTTAAAAAATTTTTGCATTTTTTATTTTACATATCGATGTGCCAGAAAAGAGTAAACAGCATAGCAAGCTTGGTTGATTAAAACTCATCTACGTTCTAATTTTTTTTATCCTGAACCCGTTTGAACCGGTTCAATAGTCCGAACCGTTTTGAACCGGAATGGAATGTCGCTCAGGAGCTGAACCCTGAAATGAACCCAAAAAGTGTAAACCCGAACTTAAACTGAACCCGAAAAAATTCCGGTTCGACGCCGTGTTGAAAACTGCACCTCATGGTATTTAAAAAGGCATTTTGGTTACATGTTTTTTTTCAATCATCTTTTTTGTGGGCATGTAATTTTTTTATAACAAAGATGTTCAAGTTCTGTATTTTTTTTTTAAAATCAGTTTAATTGAAAGTTTTGTCATAAAAATGCTTTTGTAGAGCACTGAAGCCTAGTCGTCACAGGTTTTTGTTGTGATCACTTTGCTTCATCATGGTGACAGTGCCTACGTAGTAGATGAGTAGGAGGAAGTTTCACAGTAACAAGCCAGATTGTCGAAGTGCTGGTTTCTCAAAAACGGTGTCCGAGCCCTCGGTGAAGGCAATCCGGAGGCCTACTACCACAGAAACAGCCTGCCAACTGCTGTTCTACAAGCAGCTAGGCCAGCGTTTGTGGCTTTATTACTGCCAGGTCATCTAAGAAAGTGACTCCACGGCAGGACACTCAAAACCACCGAATAAATGAATCAGCTGATTTGATACCGCTGTCCTAAAACAACGAACAACATTTCTTGGGACTGACAGGTTGAAGACTGCAACTTGCAGTGATGTAATATATCTATGGCGATGATACAGCAGAAAGTGCAGTTTTAAATATACATAGCATCCAATCAAGTGTAAGCCGAGAAGTTTGTCTCAATCAGCTTGCCAAGCAGCGTGTTGCCTTGCTGCTGCCAAGGAGCTTGTTGCTGAGTTCTGAAGTTCCTCCGAGAGCAAGAAACGTCAGAGAGAATAAACATGAAGGCTTCGGAGGAGATGCCAATAAAGTCAACAAGTGCATGTATTCTGCTGGTGCAACTGCTGTAGTATATGTGCAAACATAAAATTGCATTTTTCTCAAAATCACCCTTTTCAAAATTTTTGAACCTTTTCTCAATAACTGACTATCAGACCGACTAAATTGAAATTTTCTCGGATTGTAATAAACCCCCTTGCAAATAGTTTGCACTGGAACTGTGCATAAGACAGTAGTAAACATGGGTAATAGGATGGAAATCGCCAGCACTCAATAAATAATTTTTAATAGATTTTCTTTTGTCCTGCAGCTTCCGTTCCAGGCTGCCGAACGAAGGTTCTGTCGCCATAGGTGTACATGAAATCAAATGACGTATACAAAAGCTGCAATATATTCACTGCTTTGTATATTTCATTCCTGTAAACTTATGCTAAGTTGCTTCAGAAGCCAGAATGACAGCAATTGGACAAGGAGCTAATATCGAGCAGTTTTTGTGGGCCTCACGTGATCTTATACTCACTTGTGACGTTGCAACCATTGTTCGGCAACCTGAAACCAATACAGGAACTGTGTGGCAAGATAAATCCGATTAGAAATTATTTACTGAGTGTGGGCAAATTTCGTGCAGTGATTCATGTTTACTGATGCCTTACACAACTCCAAAGCACAAATACACAAAGAAAAATTTGAAGTGTCTACACCTCTAAGGTATCAAGGCCACCCACCAATAAATCACTCAAGACATGAGTCCGAATTTTTATGACGACCAGGTTAGGAACAAATGCTTTCATATAGCAATGGTTCAGTACTGAGCACAAGAAAACTTTTTGCCGAATAAGGTGGTAAACCATTTTGCACTGAAAATAACACCAGGGCTGTTTTTCACTAGGAGGACTGAATGGTTACATCTGCCTCAATTTGAATTAACCTCTTTGAGCACTTTGGCGGAATTGCTGAGAGCATGACATGGAAAGTGAAAATTTTCAATCATTTTCTTCAATGTGAGAGGCCTGTCATTCACAATGGCAGCGAGACAGAGGAGCCATTGTAGTGTTCACTTGCCACCTTTAAACAACGCAGGAAATGAGCTTCTTGAACAGCCTCAGTACAATCACTGACGTCATTAAACGCCAGTGCTCTAGCTGAACGCAGCCGCAGTGTTGGCCAAGACGCACACAGCTTTGCGCGAACACCTTACTCGGTTGGGCCTTTCTCTGCTTTCAATGCCACATTTTACTGTATCTTTAGTATAGCTGTTCGGCATCGGAAAGTCCGGCTTCACAGCGGAAAATGATCGGTAACCTGCTACTTGTGCTCACCTCAACTAGCAAATGACACGTCCTCATTGACTGCTTCACAGTGTAAATAAAGTCGGCAATGTGCGCTCGAACTTTAGGCTGGTTTTTCTAGCAATATCAGGCTGGCCCCAGTAGCCTGCCTAGTCTAGATTGCAGGCCTGTTAATACCGCTTGTCCGCATGTTTCCGAGCTGTGTGCAAATAAAAAAAAATGCATACAACGGCAATGCAGGTCTCCCGAGCCCCTCAAAGACTTCCTTTCGCACCAACAGGCGTATTACAATTACAAGCTTCACGGGGGCTTCTTGTACCTGGTCTCAAGAGAGGAGATTAACTGTTCTTAACAAGTAACGAAAATCATTACCTTGCATATCTTATCGTCAACATCACCGGCTAGAAAACGCGCTGCACAAGTTCACCGCAATCCGGCCATTCGTCTCCTCCTGCCACAGGCTCCTCTTGCTTCTGCTCGTCAAAAGCTTCGCTGTAACTGAATGCTGACACGACTGTCAATTTGAGAAACCGAAGCGATGTGGACTGCAGGACTCGAAACGCTAAAGCAGCCGAAAGCAAAAACCACCGAAGGAAGTCACAGGCGACATTCTGCCGATTCAAGAACTTAGTCAAGTCAAGCCAAATGGTAAATAGCCACTAATAGCCACTATAGTAGCCACAGTCATTTGAAACTTTTAATATAGCGTACGAGCGCTTATGTGCGTTATAAGCAAACATTTCGCGGGAAGTTAGAGTGGAATTTGCATGAGCACTTTTAGTTCATTGTATGCTGACCTGAACGCGCAGGCTGCAGTAGCGCCATCTGGTGTTGAAATCTGAAAATATTTTATGCGCTGTGATTCGCACTTAGCAAAGCAAAGCTAGTACCATGGCTAATTCAGTCCAGCCAGGGCCTAATTTTTTAGGTAACTTAACCGAACAACGTTTTTGATAAGATCATGTGGAGTTATTTTGCACCTTTCTGCCAACCACCGAAACGGCTACATTTGACTATGACTGCCTTAGCTTGAAAATCCAAATCAAGCCGATCCACAGTCGGCGGAGTCTTGTTTGAGTTAAGAACGGCGGAATCGTTAAACAGAATCGAAAATAGAGGAAGTTTATCTCTCATTCGTTCCGCTGTTGGTGCGAGGAGGCAAAGCGAATATCATGTTTGTCATTTCAAGGCAAAGAATATGCCTAAAAACCCAATAACACTGACGAATTCTCACCGAAGCGGACGGCTTGGGCGCCGCCATCTTGACAAAGCCATTTGACAAAGCACACGCGCGAAATTCGAAAGAGAGCAAAAAAAGCGTACGGAACGCGAACGTACTACGCAAAATCTCAATTTGATATAGCGTATGGCGCATGGGCAGTACGAAGGACGCTATTTTATAGCGTTCGCTATACCACTGCGTATCCGGCGGCGAAAAATATATTTTCCACGATGAAAAAAGCAACAAAAATTCAGACGTATACAAAGCAAACTTACATTACTAACTTCATAAACGAAACAGAAACATGAACTCGCTCGTTTTTTTTTTAATCTAAAAAGTTTAGAAGCATTTGAACACGATCCGAAATCAAAATAACTGTGTGCTGTTGTTGCATTTATAAATATACCGGGAGTTTGAGTGAACACTGCCAAGTCGAGTACTCAAGCATTAAGAAGTGCAGTAAAAAGAGCTTGGAACATTTAAACACCATCACCCAGTAGTTAGTGCATTGACTTCCTTAAGGAACAGAGAATGACAATGCAAGGCAGATGGAAAGAAATGAATGTTACACATCTACTCAGCTGTTATTTCATTCCCACCAGGAATGAAAGCATAGCCTCTACCTCTCAAAGAAGTATAATGGGTGCTCATGGTAATACAGCTTCTCATGTGATAATGCCATTCCTGAATGCTTGTGCGTGCCTGCTGTTTTTAAGGTTTGAAGACTGTTTGAAATTTGAGTCTGGTTACAACTCAGATCATGCCATTCCTGAATGTTTGTGCATGCCTGCTGTTTTTAATCGTTTGAAGATATGTTTTCAAATCTAAGTTTGGTTACAACTTAGATTTTGTGCAGTTTGTTTGGTTTACGGTTGATTATGTCACATGTTCATGCCACATGAATTTGTACATTAACACTTAGTATGGCCTGCAAAGCTCTAATGGTAGCCTATGATGGTTCACAGCGTCTAGCAACATAGCATTATGGCCTCAATTATCCTGGTTGGCAGGTGAATGGCAGGTGCGAACAATGTGGCAACATAGACCACAATGACATACTTTCTCTGGCATCACATAGTCTCCATGCAGATATTTGCATACAAAAATGAAATTTTTAGTTTATTGTCACTAGTCCATGAATGCTTTAATGTGTTCTGTGTGGTCCGTCATTCATATATTCTTCACACTTAAACATTTTAGAGCACTGATATTTATATTTACCACAAAGCACGGTGAACCATTTTGTGCTGCCCCACATGCTGAATGATTACCGGAGGTTTTCTGAATTAGGCACACATGGCAGAGCCCATTTCAATGTGAGGTCAATCGTAAACTTCTGACTCCCAAGAATGAACAAAGCAACAACCTACAACTTTGGGCTGCAAAGAAAACAAAGCACATGGAAGACGAAAATTTTCATAGTAGCAAAGATCAAGAAAAGAGTACTTGTCAAGGAGAGGCTATGATACAGGTGTGTGACTAAATCTGCCTTGAGCTAAAATAGGAGAAGGGAAATTTCGTCTGCTCAGGCTAGTCAGCCAGGTGGAAGGAAGGAAAACCTCAAAGACAGCATGAAACGAGAGAAACACGAGGAAATTATATGATCAAGGCAGGTGTCAGTTCACTATTATAACTGTTTTCAAAAATTTATCTGTGCCTGTGTGTTCCAAGGATGACAACACATTACCTCGGCGTAACACATTTTTGACCAGAGGGTGGTCAAAGGCTCTTTACACTGATGCAAAGGATTATGGAAAAAGCAACCTACAACAAGCTACATCCAGATGTTTCAGTCAGAGTGAAACAAGGCCAAGAGTCAAACTCCCCAGGTCAAAAAGCAGCTTTTCATATAATTGTTTGCAACAAGCCCTTCTGATCAGTATAAAATTTCAATACATGGCAGTGAAGCTCTTTTGAAATTGTGAAATTCAGTGAAACAAGTTTCATATTGTGGACACTGGTCCACAATATGAATTACTTCCAACTTGCCCAGCAAAACGTATTGTGAAACAAGTTTCCTGTAAATGTCCACAACTGAACTGCTATAGCCGACAATTATCAATGCACTGAACGGTACAGAAGCATTAGTCAGTGTCATCAAAAATGTAAGAAGCCATGGGTGTGATGCAAAAAGAATGCAGTGCCTTACTCAGGTAGGCTGTTGATAAATGTGCCGACTAACTGATGTGGAAATACTTCAGCACTGCAAATACAAAGCAATGCAGAGAGCTTTTAAGACGTGTTATGCACCACTTTTGAACTAAAGTATAGCTGGAGATGACTGAATTTTTTTTTTTTTGTTTATTTTTCTCCTTCGGGCAACATACAGGTATTGCCCACGAGGCAAGACAAAAGGAGGTGCTAAACCTCCTGACTGGGTCTTGTCCTCGCCTGGGTACAGCAGCAGGAGCGGTATTGCATTGTACAACAACAAAAGGCTGTCTTTGCCATCGCTTACAAAACAGACGCATCATAAACAGTTCTTGTAAATATATACAGATAATAAAATAATAATACACACTAAATCATATACAAAAATGGTACAGTAAAGCAATACATTACGGTTGTTCGAACCGATACAGCATTCCCTGCTGAAAAAAAAAAGCTCTACGACGCAACAACCCCACAGACCATCCACCACAGAACACCACACAATCTGCACGACACACCACTCCATCCGCACGACATATCATACGAATTGTATGGCATATCATACAGACCACACGATATGCCACACAGACCGCACGACATCCTACTATGAACAATCTATGAGGCCACCGCACCACAGAACTCCCCTCAGCAGGGTTACATCAAACGGAACCAGAAGTAAGCATTTTGTTAGGACACAACGTTAGACAAAAAGAAAGACGAACAGATGCGTTTAAAACCCCTGTGCGTGGAACTATTTTTAGCTGCATCTATTACAAACGGATGAGAATTACACATCAACATGATCTGATGCTCAATTGATTGTGTTCCGTAGTTAGTACGGAATTAAGAAACTCAAGTGAAGTTATTACAGCCATCAGTGCACACACCATCAGCATCTGCCTTGATTGTCATGTCCAGAACAGGTAGAGAAGCTTTTTTCTCTAGTAGCAGTGACAATGAAACTTTCATCAAATGTAACAAAGCACTGGAAGTCAAATGCACATAAGAATAAAAAAATAGTGGCTAATACTTGAAAAGCTTAGAAAAAGTGCTGCCAGAGGAGAAAACACGTTATAACAGCGCTGGCATCAGAACCATATTTGCTAGAAATTTATTCCAGAAAGAGCTTGATGGAGAGATATTCTAATAATGACTTGTAGCACTGACAATCAAGATGTTTCACAAAATGATTAACACTTATAATAAGACTGATAACACCTGAATGAAGACACCGTGGAAGATGCGCCACCAACTCCAGAAAAGTACTTGCCCTGGAGACATTTACTTTCCATACCTGAAGCAGATGCCTTCAGACACTGTATGCACAAAAGATGAAATGGCAAAAGAAAGTGGTGACCAGAATGGTGAGCTACAACAAAAAGGCGACCTCCTCACCACAAGAACTCCCAGCTAACTCTCTCCTTTTCTAGTAGCCATCTACTTTTCCAATAAATGCCTCTCCCTTCAAGCACCTCACAAGTCCCGAGCTGTGGTCTCTTCCCAAGATGCTGAAACTTTTTTCACTGGAGGCTCACCGGAGCTAGTTTTGCACTTTAAGTAATTATCATTGGCTCTGCCTTGTGCAAGCCATACTGAGGACAATACACACGCCCTTCCTTTCATTCTGTTCTGATGTGTGGTATGCCTACCTTCATACCACATCTCTACTTTCTATATTGAAATACATTTGAGTTTTAAATTTTTTTGCAGGGGAGCGGAGCAGTCACTAAGTTACTATAAAAATTCTATTTGCCATGTGCTGGTTTTCTTGTGCACAGTGGTATAAAGTGATTAACTGTTACATGCCTGATATTTAAGTGTATGTATTGAAATTCTTTGGTATGTACGTATTGGTATGGATTTGGTACGCTACCATATGTTTACCACTACTGCAAGTGAATGTCATCACGGCATGCACATTTAAGCTATCATACAAAACAAATGACATCTACATTAGCATGTCACCAAACAAGAATGACCTGCAAAGAACTGTAAATAAAGATAAGCAAACATTCCAAAGCACCAAAAGCCTTGCTGTATGCTGAGTCCGAGTAGCAGCTCTACAGCAGCCCAACAGATCCAAAATGCTATGAACGCTCTGCCAGGTCTGGCACTGGACACATGCGGCCCCTCCACAGGAGCTCCTCCATGCGACCCCTCCACAAGTGTGCCCGTAATATATTTCATTGGCAGTTCTTTCACCGAGATTGCAGCAGTTAAGGCAATGAACCTCCATGCACCGGAAGCCGACTAGACAATCACCACGTGGCGACTGTGACCACTAACAGTCCCACTAAGCAGTGTACGATGGCCGCAGTTCGCGAACCATAAATGATTAGAATATCTAGCTGCACACACAATGGATCGAGAGGCAGCACTAAGGCATCTTCATGCAGGCTGCTCAGGCTGCTCATGCTCGACGAAGTGCAGCATCCACGAATCTGCAACCAGAGCGGGTGTAGCCATCGCGGGGGCCCCCCTCCCTACTTCTCAGATTCCAGCGGTGGCGGCCTCTTGGGGTAGGCACCCGAGCGGGTGACCAGCGTGGAGAGCGAGTCGAGGCCAGACGGTCGACATCGATGCGCTCTATGGCGGGCGAGACGCGCTTGTTGCCGGCGCTGCTTCCGCTCGGGGTCGCACTGATGCCGCCGCGCTGCAGAGGAGTCCTGGCTGCCAGCGGCATGGCTGCAGCACTGTTTTCAGCACTGTTTTCAGCCGCAACGTTGGCAGTCATGCTTGGCACCGTCGCAGTGGGGGTTCCCCGTCGGCGTGGTATCCCCTTGCGGGCCGCCTTCTTTGTCGCCGGCCTTTCTGGCAGCCGGCAGGCGCACGAGGGCCGGCTGCAGCGTCCACAAGCGGCCGCCCTGTTGCTGCGCAGCAGGCAGTCGACCATGTGCTGGAGCCGGCTTTTGCGCAGCTGGACGTCGCCGCGGATGCTGTTGCGCAGCTTGACAACCTGCTCCTTGGTCTGGCCATGTGCTCTCATCAGATGCAGCGTGACGCCCCACACCTGCACGAAGCTGGTGCGGCACAGCGGGCACGGGTAGCGCCGCTTGGTTGAGTGCAGCGACACCATGTGCAGGTACAGTGTTTTCACTGACGTATATGTCGTGTCGCAGCTCAAGCATGCCAGCCGCGACAGGTCGCAGTCGCTGCGTGACGAGAGGTAACTCGTGCGCGACAAGGACGCCTGGCTCGACGAGGGGCCCCGGCCCAGCTGCTGTTCTCCGCTCTGCGCCTCCACCGTGGCGCAGGTGGGGCTCTGGTCAGGCTCGCAGCGGCTCTGGCACACGGCATTCACGGTGGCCGCGATAGGCGAGAGCTGCACGTGCAGCTGCTCCTGCTGCTTGATGGGCTCGGGTGAGGTGAAGGCGCACAGTGGCATGGCCTCGCACAGGTGTTGGGTGCAGTAGACACGCTTGTGGGCCAACAGGTTGGCAAGGCTGCGAAACAGGCTGTGGCAAACCTTGCACTCGAACAGCACGTTGCACTCATGCAGCAGGACGTCCTTGACCTCACAGCTGCCGCCGGCCATGCACTGTACGATCTGGCGAACGCCCTGCACGCCCAGCTCGATGGGACGCTGCAATACCGAGTGATCCTCCTCCGCCGCCGCTGCCTGCACAAGCGGTCAGCCATCCCCCAGGCATCACTGAACGCCTCTCGCAGTACTCCTGTTCGCTACCACTCACAAACACTGAACAGGCGCACCTAATACACAATGACAAAAACCCTATCACTGATATGTACAATCATTTGTCACTATCCAGTCTCTTAACGAGCACTTCATCCACCACGGAATGCCAGAAGGAGAGGTTTTGTGTTTGGCTTGTCCGGTGTTAGGCTGAAAGCATGGATTGTACCTCAACATTGGCAGTTACAGCGCTATGCTGTCCTCTGGGCACAGATTATTTCAAAACTGCGTTCTTCACTTTTTCAATGCATTGAACACAAGTAAAAGTTTGGCACTGGGCTGGAATGGAAGCTTTCACAGTATTCCTTTGAGGTTTGCGGTGAGAAGAGTCACACTGTTACAGCTGAATCCACATTTTTTGCACAACAGCAGCCAAAGCAAAGTACAAAACCTCATCCTCCTGACCCTCCAGTGCCTCTCAATGGTAGATGAAATGCAGCACTGCCAGCTTTACCTCCAGGCAATACTGAAAAACTGTATGACACTTGTGCTAGCACCCGCCGTGGTGGCTCAGTGGTAAGGCGCTCATCTACCGAGCCGGAGTACCCAGGTTCGAACCCGACCGCGGCGGCCACGTTTCGATGGAGGCGAAACGCAAGAGGCGCCCGTGTGCTGTGCGATGTCAGTGCACGTTAAAGATCCCCAGGTGGTCGAAATTATTCCGGAGACCTCCACTACGGCACCACTTTCTCTCTTCTTTCACTCCTACCTTCCTCCCTTCCCTTACGGCACGGTTCAGGTGTCCGCCGATATATGTGAGACAGATACTGTGCCATTTCCATTCCTCAAAAAAAACAATTTACCAATTTACACTTGTGCTAGCCTGTTTTTCAGTGTTTTCAACAGTGCCACCATGTGGCAGCTGGAAATTGGCTTCATCGCAGTAGTGTTAATAGGACAGAGTACTCACTTATGTCAACCATGTTTTCTTACCTGCAGTCAAAAACTTTTTGCCCAAATAAATGTATGCCCAGCTGTGATAATGAGAAACTCAGCAAAATGTTTAAAATACTTCTTCGACATGGGAACGTTGCTACCCATGGCAGTTGGCATCTGCACACACTAATTTTACAGACACGAGCTACCCACTGCCTAGGCAACAGTCAATGACAATAATGAATGTGTCATGTTTTTTTTTAAAAATAAAGTTGAAGGCACTAAGGTAGTTTTCAAAAAACCTACCAATAAATTAAGGCTGGGGATATTTACTGTATACATCTGTACTATTTTCTGCCAGCAGCAGTACTGCCGATGGCAATGTCATTGTCAGCTAATGTCCGCTAGTTGGAAGAGAAAAAAATCAATGCACCTGAGGAGTTTGGCAACAAAAATAACCTATAAAATATAGTGTCCCCACTTCACACAACACAGCCTAACTACTTCCACAGCTACGAAGTTTGAACACAGCGTGGCACCACCCTCAGCTTTGGCTTGACTTTCCTTGTCAATTTCAAAAGAAATTTCCAGCCAAAACTGCTAGTTCTCCTCTTGCAATTGTCACCACAGTGAAAATTCTACCAGAATATGCCACTAACTTTATAGTCATCTCTGACAACAGACTCCGATTGGGGCAAACATGAAGGAGTGCCGGACAACACAATGCTCATTCCAGTATAGAGACAACAGGGGCTGATTCTAAGCAGCTGTGGTTAACTGAAGCCACATGATATGATGCCAACAGAAGGTAGGCATTGCATGCGAGATTTATGTCAGCAGATGATGCTTCAACCTTCAAGTGTAGTCTCCTCATCTTTCTTGACAGTCATGAAACTTTGTGTAGCACTGTGGGAGAGCTGCCTACAGTGACACCAGTGGCACATCAACTCAAGGGCACAGCCTTCCATTTGAACAGAGACTGGCATGCATCACCTCAAGCATCACTGACATCTTGTTGTGTTCTGGAACATGCACAAAAGCACAATGAAAGGATCGAACTTGCATTTAGAATACATCTTACACATATGCAAACTAAATGGCCAAGCTGAACTACCTAAGCACACTCTACTCCACCACTAAATTAATTAAAGTAGCACTATTTCTTACGATGCTTTTAGCACAAGAGCAGGCCCTGTGCAAGAGTTTTCATGGCAGAACAACAGCCCTTCTGCTCACCCCTTATAGCGGATGGTTCTGTGCCAAACTTTGAGGCACAGAAGTGCAATGTGCCTTCTTTTGAAAAATGCGCTATGCCAAGGGAGAGATGTTCCAGGAAGTAAAACGGCCTTACTTCTTTAGACACACTGCACATGAGCCACCTCACACCAAACGATTGCGAAGGCTGGGCAATCCCAAAATCATAAAGGACCTTCACATAATACAGCTCAAAGGTTGTTCTAAGCATGACTTATTATAATTTATGTATTGCTATACCTTACTTTCCTAGCCTATAACCTGGCAGCAGCTTTTGCAAGATTCTGGTTTGACACACCACTTCTACAACCAGCATTTGTTAATGTTAACTGGTTCAGCTACAAATTATTGCAGTCTCCATAGCCACAGGATTCAGTATAATGTCTGGCTGCACTGTGGTATCTTGCTTACTCAAGAAAGCTCTTAGGCAATCCTCGGTCGATTGTTTGAGTGCATTACGAATGAAACATACATTATATCCGAGGTGGTACACTTCGGCTCATTATATCCAAGATCAACAAACACCTTAAGTTTGTTACATCCAAGGTAAAGATACAAAATTTCATTACATCCGACTTGGAATACTTAAGTTCGTATATCCAAGATAGCATACATCATCATCATCATCAGCCTGACTACGCCCACTGCAGGAAAAAGGCCTCTCCTATATCTCTCTAATTAACCTTGTCCTTCACCAGTTGCGGCCACCACATCCCCCCAAACTTCTTAATTTCATCCGCCCACCTACCTCTCTGCCGCTCCCTGCTACCGGCACCGGTAAGATACAGCTGTTGTATACTTTTCTCTTGAGGGATATTGGTAAACTGCCATTCATTATCTGAGAGGACCTGCCATATGTGCTCCACCCCATTCTCATTCTTCTAGTTATTTCTCTCCAACAGGTATAACAAAAGTTTGTTATACCTGTGATCAACACACGAAAATCGTTATAACTGAGGTGGCATACTTAGGTTCGGTACATTCGAGGTAAACACAAAAAAGTCATTATACTAAGTTTCGTTATGTCCAAGGTGGCATACTAAGGCTCATTATATCCGAGGCAGTATACAAAGTTCGTTTGTAGCCTGGAGGGTGGGTTGCCACTTTCTAATGCTAGCGCATTAATAAGGGACGATCCAACGAATACCCCAACCATGATCTTCCTTCGATTTGATAAGCACTGAAAATTTACCTGATGAACACCATGCCAGAATTTCTCAGCAACTTAAATTAGGGAATAACACAGCTTTCAAAATGCTACACAAATGCTGGAGAGAAAGCGCTTCAAGGAAAGCGACTGAAACTGAGCTAATGCATAAGCACCACAATCTTGAATGGTGGCAGGGCAGAGTGCAGCCTTTGGCTACTCACAGCTTTAACCCTTTCAGGCGCCATTTTTTGTTTTTACTGAAATCAATTATTTGTGCACCTAAGTAGTATATTCAGGCCTCAAGAAAGGGAATTTGTTACTTTTCGAACGTGAAAGACCAGCCGATAAATTTTTACAACGATGTGGAGAATTCTGTACAAAGTGTCAGATTTGTTAGAAATAATAACATCGAAATGTTCTCATGTGTCAGGTAAACACCCTAGGGATCGTGGAATCGCTTTGAGTTTCGAAGATTCACATTACGCTCGAAATTGAACAAAAACCATCGACTTTTCACTCGCGGCAAAATCTGTCTGCACAAAAACGGCGGACAAAGTGCTACCTAGCTCACACTTATGTGAAATATTATCTACTGCATTCGCTACATGGTACAAAAAAGCAACTTATTTGCATGAAGGGTGCTCAATTTGACTGAAATAATGAAATCACTGTTAAGTGCTTCAGTTTCTCAGAAAAAGCTGCAAGTTTACCGCTTACACAATTGTGTACAAGACACCTGAATGGGTTAAATACACTGAAATGACACTGTAGTTTCAAAGGTGTAAGGAAGGCCATAATTTCTTACTAAATGCCCTCCCGCTACTCTCTTGACAGAAAAAAAAACAACAAAAGCTAAGTGATCTTTCTCCTAAACCTCAATGACATCTCTGAAAATGTGATGATGAAATCCATTCATCTTATCATGTGTTTTCTGGCACCGAGTATGCTACAATGGCAGAAAAGCTGCACACTTTTGACATGGAAGAGGAGACTGACAAAGATGGTGAGCTGCACTAACTGGTGGCACTTCACAGTGCCAGAAATGTAGAAACATGAAGGCACAAGAGCTAGAGGACAGGGGGCAGACTGTGTGCAGAGTACCAAAAAAGAAATAAAAACATAAGTTCCCCGCCCATGCCAGGGGTGGGAGGCAGAGTGGGACCGACATATAGTGCAACCAATAAACAAACAAGAAGAGAAAGAGCCTCTGCCTGCATCGCTGATGCAGGGACAAATGCTATGGTGGAACTGGAAAAGGAAGATGAGGGGACCTGTACATCCCACTAATTATAATAACAGAGAATAGGGGTCTGTGAGCAAAGAAGTGTGCGGGCTCAACAACCCGAGTTGGTAGCCCTCAAAGGCATATCCAAGGAAGGAACCACCAGAGAGTCAGAGCTCCAGGGAGCCAACCGAGTTTCTTGTACACACTACGGAGCAACCTTGATAGGGCTGCATCCCTTGAAAATAAAAAATCCAGCTCTCCCAGATCAGCCACTGTCTATTCTAGCTCCATGTTTTTGTCAGGAAGACGGGTAAATTTCCTGCATCCATTTTTTTGTGATGAAAATACTGAAGTACAACATTCAAAACCAAACTGTCTATGTAGACGTAAGCATTGCTTGAGGGGTGCCATGCCATTAAGCCTTTTGTCAAGACTATTTTCTACTGAGTCACGATACCTCACAATGGCAACACTGAGTTGTACTGGTGAGCGGTGCAGCACTCTGTGGTCAGCGACACCCATGCTACTAGGATGAGCTTGTTGCCATCTACAGCAGAGCATTGGCTTGCTTGCAGGCTACGTTGCAGTCCTTTGAGCACAGCCAAGCTGTAGACACAAAGACTACATCTGAAGGGTGGCATCCACATAAGCATTCTTTTTACTACTGTTAAAGGGCAGCTCCTGCAGTTTTTCAAGGTTATCAAGCTCATACTATAGGTTTTTCTCTCATTCCTTACTTCTTCCACCAGGTCTGGCAACCATGCCACAATTTATTCTAGTGCAAATCGGGTTTAAAGTTTCTTATTTCTATAACATCAGTTCACATTATTTCTACGACAACACTATGTTTTCAACGTCACAAACATTTTCTGCACGTTAATACGCACTCCCCACTTCATTAACAAAAATGTGAGGCTTGTGTAAGGCTGTCTCAGGCATTTTGTGAAAGGATTCATCGTTTTCAGTAGCTACTGCAGCCATTCAATGTGTGTACAAGTGTTTTTCCAGTAAACTTTGTGACGTCATCGCTGCATCACGTCCCTGGCCATGGACTGTGTTTCGGTTAGCCACTTATGCTCTTTCAAAATGGTACGACTCGTGAAGAGGAAGAACTTTAAGGAATGTGACGTGACTATCAATTCAAAATGTTCGAAAAACCCCCAGAGTTGCCCTTTAAGCACTAAGTCGCCATTTGGGTGATCTACCAATGATTTGCTGAAATTCGTGCAGCTGCTTCCCGGGACAGAAACCCTCACCAACCCTTGAGGTCTTCGAAGGATGCTGGTGTCTGGGGTTTCAGTAGCACTGCACACATGGGAGAGGAGCTCTGCGTAACAATGGGAGCACCCTGGAGATAAGTTTCAGCGCTTGCAGTGGTCAGTGGTAGCCAAGAGTGTGGTGCCAACGACAGTTGGTGGGACGGGCTGCGTGGCTAGGCAAATGCAAGTCTTGACGAGGCTGACCTTGAACTTGCAATTAAAGGCACCAACCATTCCATCATTGACCTTGCCATCATCTTCAACAAGGATGCATTGATTGAATCGGTGGCAGTTCTGTTGCTTCTTTAACACACAGTTAAGGTGCTGTGGCAGGTCAGCCACTGATGTGGCTTATTCCCGCAGCAGGTCTTTAAGAGAGGTCATGACTCTTATGATTGGAGAACGAAGGGACCCTCAGTGATGTCGGAGCAATCCATGACTGCAGGTCATGGACCAGCTCCATAGACTATGCTCCATTACCCTCGCGACCTGCAGTCATGGACCACAGGTCATGGGGGACAGATGCTGACTCCAGGCTTTGGCACTGAAAAAATGCAGTAAGCAAGAAAAGAGCTGAAATCAGGCCCTCAGCTGATGCTGCTCACGGAAGTGCAACGCTCAAGCTGCATATGTTCTGGAACTTGCTACAGACGAATCGGTGCCTCATCTTTATTTTCAGCATCAAAGCATACTTGAAGTCCTGCCGCTCCTCTGGAACTAAGATGAAGGCATGGTATATGTAAATGGAAATGATTTTCATGCCTTTGTGTCCACCAAGCCTGCCTGCCTGCCACCTGGAGGATGCTACTTCAATCTTTCACAAGAAACTGTGATCCCCTTGGCTTTCTTACCCCTATCAGCATTCAAGCAAAGCTCTTTCCAAGATCTGAGGAAACTACATCACCAGTGAGACTCTCCGCTACCACAAGACGAACTAGCTGCATGAAATTCCTGGTGCACAGGGGCCTTCGGGTATGGCTACTAAGCTGTATTTTTTGCTCATGCCAGTTCACAAGCTTATGGCACAGCAGCTTATGTCCCCGACCAGACTGCAGTGCCGAACACTAAAAGCAAGTTTGTTCTAATCAATAAGCACACGGAGTACATGTTCCAGAAGCCAATGGAATGGGCCGGTGCACAGAAGACAAAGGTGACGAGAGAGAGAAGTGGACTAGACATGCAATGCAATTAAGTGCACAGTGGAGGGCTCGTTTTCACAGGAACCAAGACTCTCCCTTTCAGAAGATGGCAGGGTAGATCCACAGGGTTGTTAAGCCATCCCTTTTCCCCAATATCCACTGAATTTGAAGATAATAAAGAACCTTTCAAACTTGCCTTGCTCTGTCTGTTCGATCTGGTCCTGTGTTGGATAAATTTGGAGACTCCGTAGGGGGATACTCAGGTCTCAAAGGAAGGCCTCAATCGAGACGCAATGGAGCCCTACAGTGTTACAGCTGGCAGAGATACCAAGCCCCTCCAAGATGGAGAAATTGGTGTCATTGTAGAAGACTACATCCTCCAAGCTGTGAGGGGGGGGTCAAAGGCAGCAGGTTGTTCAGGTGCTCATCCATGAGGAGGCCGCAACGTCTGAAGCGATCAGTGATGGTTTCAACTAAAGAGTTGCAATCCCCTTCAGTCACCAAGTGGCCAGTCAGGTACAAGTGCAAATATTTGAACCACTCAATCTTCAGTAGTGCTGTGCGGCTGTGAATAGCAGCTAAGTATTGGAACTAAAAGCCTTGCCAGCCTGTTTGATCGCTAAAGAAGGCTGAGATCTGGAGTTTCTACAGCACCATGTGAACCATGAGGCGCACACTGGAGCACTTTCGGTGCCTTCTGGGCTGTTACATCAGGGTCTCCAGCAGTTGGTACTGTGGTGGAAAGGATGGATGGTGCAACAGGCTGCATGACAAGGCAAGCATATAGCTTGTCAAAGCTGATCCGGCAGTCATATTCAAAAGCAGTGGCCATCTTGCTATCAAGCTCACCACTGTTGACTCTCGATGATGAGATGATCCAACTTGATGTCCCGTTGCCTACTCAACATAAATAAGGTCAAGGTGCACCTGCACGGCCTCATGAGAAGACACAACCCCTCGTTATCGTGCAACAAAGAGACCCACAGCAATGCTGGTCATTAATGCAGGTAGAGGGGGCCAGGCACTGATACACTTTGTTTCACCAAGGAAGAATGCAGAGAACGAGAAAAGAGCTGAGACCAGGCATTTGACATTTGCTGCTGATGGAAAAGCACTGCTCGAGACCACCTCCTCTTTTCGACAGCCATGCTGAGAAAGTGGGGCCTTCTGTGCCATAAAAGTGATGTGGAAGGAACTGTGTTGCATTGGGAAGTATAGTGACTTCATTTTAATTCGACATGAGAGCACATGTGCCGTTTTGCAGCAACATGAAGACACAGAGGGTCAACAATTAATGGGCTCAAATACGAGCACAAAAAATTTTTCGGAATTTTTGTTACTTTTGAATTAAACTTTCCCAGAAATATAGTACAGAATAGAGCATTAAAAACCCATGAGTGAGTATGCTTCTACATAGGCTGTACTTGCAGCCAAAGAATACTTTCTTAGACACCTGAAGAATGGTAAACTCTCTGGGGCAAAGAAGAGGTTAATGCTTACCAATACTGTCATCAGAATCGAAGGTAAGGGCAAGCAATGTCCTTACTATAATACTGATGTTGACAACACAATATACATAGAGATGTAGACAGAAACAGAAGACATGGACATGACCAGTAGACATACAGCCAGTAGATTTCTCAAAACAACAGATGTGGTCTCACAGGGGGTTCAGCGCTGTCCGAAGATGCCATCTTGCTTATCAACTATATGTCACACGAAGTACCGCTGTGTGGAGCTTCCACACACCAAGGACCACCGGTGGGAAGGCACCTGCAATATACAACATGCCAGTGGTCAAGAACTCGTAGGCACTAGAATAGACATTTGGGAGAGTTGTTGTGGGTTCATCTTGAAAAAAAACATTGCAGGCACTGTAAGCCACTCCTATCATACATATCTCTCTCACTCACACACGCACACACACACACATACAAAATATGTAAGTGCAAGGCTTGCTTTCATTTTTATGTGGTTTAACATCCCAAAGCAACTCGGGTTATGAGAGACGCCATAGTAGAGGGCTCTGGATAATTTCGACCACCTGAGGTTCTTTAACATGCACTGACAATACACAATACATGGGCCTGCAGCATTTTGTCTCCATCAAAATGCAAACACCGTGGCCGGGATCGCACCCACGTCTTTCGAGTCAGCAGCCGAGCGCCATAACCGCTGAGCCACCGCAGAGAAAAGAAGTTTGTGCCAGGAATGCATCATACAACTCCTGCATTCATGCATGAAACGTAATATAACATTGACAAACTGAAAGCCAACAACTGAAACCAATGTATAGGGGAATTTTTTTTAGTTTTATTTGTTGTCCTGATCAGAGGAATTAGCAATGTAATAATTTTTTCACCTCAAAACTATTGTATTTACTCACATAATGAACACATCTCTCATTGTCATTGAGAATTTTTATTTTTTTTAACCGTTCACTCTTAGCATGTTTCTCAGTTTCATGCAATCTACAACGCACCGATAACATCATGGCATGATGGGAAGCTTGCAAAACATCTTCTCACAGACTGGCAGAGATGACCTAAGGTGCCCAGCTAGCTCTTAAGTTTTTCATGAGGCAAGCAGAACGACGGTATTTCGCGAATGAACACCGCTGCTGGCAAACAAGCTCCACCTGTGAGGTGTTGAATGAAGGCTAACAGGCAAAGGTCAGTGCAGTGATTATATGCAATAGCAACAGCGCTGACCCCACGTTGCACATAAGGGTTGGACTTTTCGGTTTTTATTTTTTGAAAATTTGACAGACTTTTTTCGGTGTTTATTTCAGAATACCACTTCCAGGTTTTATCGGCAAATATTGTTTTCTACATAAGAATTTTCAGTTTTTATCGGTGAAATGTATGATGTTCCTGTGCGGTCAAAAGTGGCGTACAGTTAACACTAGCCATTTTTTTTTAAAGCCAGCCGCCCATGTGGCACTGTGCACCGCATAAGTCTTAAGAGTTGTTTTTGCTGAAGAAAGTCGTGTGGTCGTAACAAAAAGTCACAATTCCGAAGTCACAATTCCCGCAACTACCGGAATCATGATATTTGAATACAGGGGAATACTCCTTCTTTCAAGCACACACTGGAGAGCTTGATGTTCTGGGTCCTTGTTAAGTGGAAGGGCCTTGGCCAGTGACAAGGTGAACAATTTTGACTGAAGGTCACCGACTGCTTCAGGCCATGTGATAAAGTCCACGACTAAGATCACACTTTTCAAGCACAGCTGTACCTCTTACAAGGTCACTGTGTGTTTACATGCCGACTGTTACTCTCGCAGCCATCAGCCTAATGGGGTGATAACATGTTCTGAGCTGTTTGAATCTCTAAGCTGTGTCGCATCAAGTGGTAACCACTTTACTAACTACAGCCGCAAAAGATCCGCAAAAAGTCTTTAGGGCCGTGAATACTGATTTTCAGGCTGGAGGTCTCTGTCTTTGCTATGCAAGTTGCTCTCAGAGTAGGATCACAGCTTTGTTATGTGTTCAAGTTACGGCTGAGGCACATTATATTCTTGTCACATGGGCACTTTCGATCCTCATTGAACTCTATCTGCATCGAGGTTTTCGAGCATGCTTGAAACATCCGGTGCTACACGGGCACTTTCAATGCTCCTTGAGAAGTTTCCCTCATGTGTGTTAATGGTGCCAAATGTTCCTCGAACAGCCAGAACATGGTGATCTCCGGCAACACTGTGCAGTCGGGAGCAGCGACAGTCAAATCCGTAGCCAGACATGCGGTGCACCTTTGCTGCTGTGCGACGAAACCCGAGGGTCCGCAACCCCTCTGTCCACGATTTCTGCGTAGACTGCAGCGTTTCTGTTCTGGCACCACAAATCATCTAGGAGGTCTTGCCAGCATTTGATGAGAGCGGCTGTCTCACGCTCACTCCACAGTTTGCGTGTCGACGAGCAGGAGAACGCCATCTTTGTCTACACTGCTGGTGAAGCTTGGAGGCTGTTGAGATTATTTATAAATATGCTTGCATATAAGCAGGCGTAGCACCTAAAAATGCTATGTCTTGCATTTTAATGAATTACAACAATAATAGTGGTTTTGTTTTGTAAACTAGTGTTTATTTTTATAGCTTCTTGAGAGTGAGAGTGCTTTCGATTGTGCTTGGAACCTCAAGCACTCTTGAGGAATCGGCATTGAGTCAAGCAGGATCGAGATCGATTGCGCTTGAAAGTGGCCGTCTGACAACCATCGATCTGCATTGAGTTCAATGAGCATTGACCCAATGAGGATTGAAAGTGCCCGTGTGGCAAGGGTATTCTTCTGATGTCGTATCACCAAGGTCATGTCTGCACAAAGTAGGTGCCAATATCATGATAAGAACTTTCTTCATCGCTTTTTTCCGCAGACTCCAGCATGGTCTTCCATTGCACCATAACCTTGGGTGGATGACAAAGCAGTCCGGTGAAAAGATCTTTCCTGAAACCAAGCATCAACAAGCTGACCTCCATCCAGGTTATCTAGGTCAGGTGCAATCAAAAGGGGGCAGTGTCGATTTGAGTTGCGCCGTCACCGCGTAGTTTCATTTTCTGAGCTTCACTACCAGCCTGTGAGAACTGCGGCTGTCAACCGTGCTCCAGAAAGCCAAGCCCAGCTGCACGCCGGTTCGAATGCTAACTGATGCATCACTGTCATTTTTTCTTTTAGAAGGCATCTCGTTGTTCAGGTGCAAATGTTCGTTCCCCTCGCTTTTGTCCGCATGGACCTGCACGTCGATAATGCGCACTCATCATGAGGAGCTGCTAGCTGTGTGGTGGGGCCTCCTTACATGGAGACAGCCAATTAATTGTAAGGAGGCTCCACCGCTACTGCACTGCACCTGTGAAGGAGATCGCTGAAGGCTTTACTATTCTAAAGCAGCCCTGCTTTGATATTCCTGAAAAATGGTCACACAATACACAATGACGGAAATGTGAAAAATATTCAATGCTGCACAGTTTTGTGTTAAAAGCAGACGACCATTGCCTATTTTCTCACCAATTAAGCTTGATTTTGGTTTTATGAGCTTTAACGTCCCAAAGCGATTCGGGCTGTGAGGGGCGTCGTAGTAAAGGCTCCGGAAAATTTCGACCAATTAGGGTTCTTTAACATGCACCCCCATCACACAGTACACGAACCACTAGCATTTCGGCCCCATCGAAATGCGACTGCCACGGCCAGGATTGAACCCGCATCTCTCGGGTCAGCAGCCAGACACAATAACCACCAAGCCACCACAGTGGCTAAATTAAATTCGCTGCAGTGCAAAACTGTTTCTGAAAGTTTCTTTTTGTAGCCATTTGACTATTGGACCTTTGGATTTTCAGTCCTCTTAGGTCTTAATTAATGTGATTTTCCTCTATTGGGAAACCAACGCATGACTATTAATTTTTTTTTCAACTGCACTTTAGTAAACATATCCCAAATGCTGTCTTCTCACAGTGATCATTATCCACAGCTATCTGCCAATAGCCGGAGCAAAGATCTACGCAGGAGAATTTGCAATCGGTGAGCGGGAAGCAGCGTCCAACAGGGCACAACACTCCGACGTCCCCATTTCCCTTTCTCCACCTTGCTCTTCCTAGCTCTTCTTCAAGCCCGTAACACTTCCCCCATCACAGTCGAAGCCCACTGGGCAAGTCAGGCATCGGCACGGGGATAACAAAGTTTCAGCCGCATGACTTGGGTGAGTTCTGTGCGGGCAGAACATCGGCCTCTTCTGGTGACCCGCACAATTCCTCTAAGTGAGGTCACTGAGTTGTTCCAAGCTTACATAGGGACTGGTATAGTTCGCGAGCAGTTTCTGGCTTAAGCCACTCTTCCTGAGCAGATGACAAAACCAGACCAACTCGCCAGACAGGTAGGTGACTTGGCAATGATGGTTGTTGTAGCAGGCTTTGAAGCGCTCTTGTGAGGCAAGAGTTCTCAGTCAGGCTAGTTGGCGAGCTTCCTCAGCACTGCAGAGGATCTCAGCGATGCCAGGGTCATCATCAGTGGAGAACGGGAGTATAGAATCCAGGGTGTGCTGTGGAGAGAGGGCATAGAGGAAGAAGAATGGACTATAGCCCGTAGTTTCGTGTGTAGCGGTGTTTTATGCGTATCTGATAAAAGGTAGGATGGAGTCCCAATCTTTGTGGTCGGAGGCGATGTACATGGAAAGCATGTTGGTGAGTGTCCGGTTGGTTTGCTCTCTTAATTAAAGGTGCACTGAAGAGGATTCTGAACATGTCTTTTTGCCGCGGGAACTCGATACACACGTTCCTAGCATTCTTAGAAACAGTGACTTATTGCCCTGTGTGGCCGATTTCCCCAATTAAAACGAATTAACGTCCGGCTCGCGCCTTTTTTTTTAATTCTGCCTCGTACGGTGGGCGGAGTCGACCAACGCGTGGAGCGCCTTTCACCCAGTCCCGTGGAGGCTTTGCTTTCGCTTTATTTTGTTTTTTTAGGTTTCCATGAATAAATAGTTTCATTCGCAGATAATATAGCCGCAAAATAAGTCCGAAGAAATAAAAATACGCGCGGACTATTTGCTACTACGGACTACTACGTATTACTCCGCAGATGGCAGAGTGGCAAGCCGCCACGGGACTGGGTGAAAGGCGCTCCACACGTTGGTCGACTCTGCCCACCGTACGTGGCCGATTTAATTGGGGAAATCGGCCACACAGGGCAGTAAATCGACGATTCTAAGAAAGCTCGGAACGTGTAGATCGAGTTCCCGCGGCAAAAAGACAAGTTCAGATTCCTCTTCAGTGCACCTTTAAGCCATTAGTATGTGGATGATAAGGGATAGAAAGTCTGAACCGTGCTGTGCACAAACGAAGTTCTTCAACAACATCGGCGATGAATTGGCAGCCATGGTCGCTGATTACAACTTGTGGTGGCCCATGATCCAGGATCACAGAATGCAGCAGAAAGACAGAGACCTGATATGTAGTAACCGGGACCCAAGCCCCTATCGCCCTCAGCCAGCTGCGCTGGACTGCTGCCCTTTCGCCCCAACCCCCCGTCCTACAAGCGTCGCACACGGCCGAGGAAATGACGCCCACTATGCTTCCACTGCAGCAAAGCCGGTCACATCCTCCAGCACTGCCCATACAGAAGAATGGGCTTCTGAGGGTTCTCTTACGACGCCCCACGACCCCAGCCCAGCCAGTGACCAGCCGAAATCGAGGAGTTTTTGCGTCGCGAAGAATCCTCATCGCCGAGCCCCTATCACGTTCCCCATCGCCATGATCACCGCGCTTTGTCTCCTAGGTGAGGCTACGCTGTGCATGGGCGCTCTCCCAGCCCCTGAAGGTTAAACTGAATAAAGCAGCCTCTGAAGGTGAGGCTGCTTCTAAGCACAAGAACAAAGATCCTCCATCGACGAAAATGCAAGACCATACCTCAGCTACGACGACAACACCGACGACACGGCCAGACTTGAGGTTTTTACCGCTGCCCAGAGAAATAAAGTCTGAGTACGTTCACCGCAGCCTCACTACTCGACGAGGCCGAGATCGGACACTGAAGACAATGTGCAATACGAGAACGCGAACAAGTGGCCTTGAAGTTACGGTCAATGGTCACGCAGTTACTGCCTTGGTCGACACGGGAGCTGACTACTCTGTCATGAGTGGGCCACTCGCTGTCCAACTCAGGAAAGTAACAACTTGGGATGGCCAGCTGATTCGCACCGCAGGTGGTAACCTGATTAATTATGCTGTCAGGACGCTGCACCGCAAGAGTTACAGTAAACGGGAGAACCTATGCTACAACTTTCCTGGTCCGACAGCAATGCTTGCGAGATGTGATTTTGGGAATGGACTTCCTGAATGAACATCGGGCAATCATCGACCTTCGATCTAAGTTGATAAAGCCTCCCGCGGACAAAGCCATACCTGCTGCGATGAGTGCGACTCATCACGTTGCCTTAAATGTCCGCAACGAAGCATTCAGCATGCCGCCCTGATCAAGTGTCCTCGCCTGCATAGGTACTGGAGACATCGAAATTGCCGAAGGTGTTGTTGAGGGGAACACCCAGTTACTCCTGGATCGAGGACTGGGCGTCGCAAGGGGAGTCGCCCAAATCTGAAATGGCCAAGCCCGGGTGCTGCTAACCAACTTCACCGAAGAATACCGGCATCTAAACAAAGGTACAAGAATTGCTTTTCTTCGCATTAAAGACCAGCACTAAACCGACGCCCGATGACAGTCTGCACTGACAAGACACGTCTTACAAGCAAGGTGATCGTGTTTGGATATGGACGCCAATTTGTCGCTGCCGTGGATTGAGTGAAAAGCTGCTGCGACGCTACTTTGGCCCGTACAGGGTTCTCCGCCGCATCGGTGACCTAGACTACAAAGTCATCCCCGACGGCACGACAACATCTCAGCGACGATGCACACGTCCGGAAGTCATAGAAGTCATACGCCTTAAACCTTATTATGAATGCTAAAGGACTCGAAGTTTTGCATTCTCCGTGTTTATTTAAAGCATCGAGGCGATGCTTCTTTGGCAGGGGGGTAATGCCACGTATCATTGTAGTGTTCGTTCATTCACGCTCAAGGCCACAGGAACGGGGTGTTATCATTATTGTTCGTGACGCAAGCAGCGACCGGACTAATATATATATATATGAGAGGCAAATCAAACATTAACTGTGGACAGCCACAACTTTTGTTAGCACGGTGCAGCCAGTAGTACAGTGTTCGTGAGCGCAAAACTGAGCTTCGACTTTTGCTTTTTTCTCTTTCGTCCACACTGGCCGCTGGGGCATCAAACCGCAACTGTCTGTCTTACAATAACCCCGAGGTGAAAAGGCGTCATCCTGGAGGGCACGAGACGATAGATAGCTGGGTTGTAAGAGGGTTTCAGGTGGTCGAAGCGGACAATATCACAGCCGCGGCGGTGATGATCAGGCGAAGGCGTGAGGGGCTCAACGAGATAATCAACTGGGGATGTTTGCTGAACAATGCGATTGGGGCCCTTGTGGACTGGCCTGGGCTGGAGGAGGGCACCCAAAGCCAAACCAAGATTCAGGAAGATAACATGGCAGCAAACTGGCAGCAGTGGTGCGTGCACTTTTCTGACGGTGCTGGTCGTGACAAGTAAAAGGAATGGGCGAGTTAATGGCATTCTTTGGCATGCGCAGCGGCTTGAGAGATGGCGGTAAATTCAGAGGAATCTGGACAGTAAGGGAGTATGGGCCGCTGTAGAGAAGAAAATAGGGCGAAAAACCAGTAGTGGCTTGCATTGCAGAGTTGTAAGTGTAGGTAAGGAAAGGTAGAACTCGGTCCCAGTTGGAGCAATTGGAAGAAATGTACTTTGCCAGCATGTCACCGAGGGTCCGGTTAAAGCTCGGTCATGCTGTTCCGTCTGCGGATGGTACGAAGATGTTGTGAGGTGAACGATATGACACTCCCAAAGAAGGGCTTCCACAACGCCAGATAAAGACCCTGATCACTGAGCAATTTCTGAGGCACACCGTGATGAAGAATGATGTTCTGAAGTGCGAAACTGGCTACGTCACAAAGCCATCACAGCCATCACAGTTTCCGCATAGCACGTGAGATGATCAATGGCAACAATGATTTAGCGGTGCCCTGTGGAAGTGCTGGGAAGAGGGTCATGAAGGTTGATCCAAACACGATCGAATGGCTGGGCTGGACATGGTAAAGGCTGCAGAGGAGCTGGTGAGTGGGGTGGGAGGTTCTTGTGACTGACATTCCAGGCAAGAGCGGACACACTGGTGGACAAAACGGTGCACACCCCGCCAATAATACCGAAGGCGTAAGCAGGTAAAAGTTTTCAGCAGACCAGCATGAGCACATTGCGGGTCGTCATGATAACTGGCACAAATGGCGGAGCGGAGATGCCTTGGAATCACGAGCAGCCATTTGCGACCATCGGGGAGGTAGTTCCAAGGGTACAGCAGCTGGTCACGCACGACAATGTGATGAGCTTGACAAAGGAGCGCTCTAGAAGGGAGGCGCGCTGAGTGGTTGGCTAAGAAATTCAGAAGAGAAGTAATCCAAGGATCCTTTCGCTGCTCAGAAGCCATATCAGTTATGTCAAGAGAAGGTGTGAGGCCGGAAATAGATGGTGGGTCAGGATCAAAGGGCACAGGGGAGCATAAGAAGGTGTCAGCATCAAAGTGTTTAGGACTGGAACAATAAATGATCCAAATGTCGTAACCTTGTAAACAGAGAGCCCAACAAGAGAGGCGGCCAGACGGATCCTTGAGAGAAGACAGCCAGCAAAGGGCATGGTGATCTGTTATGACATCGAACGGGCGCCCATGCAAGTATGGGCAAAATTTTGTGGTCGCCTAAGTAATCGCCAAACATTCTTTTTCCGTGACTGAATAATTTGCCTCTGCTTTTGTGAGCGCGTGGCCTGCGTAAGCAACAATGTACTCATTGAAGCCAGGTTTCCGCTGAGCAAGATGCCGCTGCCATCCGTGTGAAGTTCTGCTGGGGTGGAAGGGTCAAGATGGTGCAAGATTGAAGGGGAGGTGAGAAGATGGCACAACACTGCAAAAGCTTCGTTGCACACAGGAGACCACGCTGAAAAGTAGTGGCTGCCGGCGAGAACTTTTGTCAATAGGGCGATAATGGCAGCAAAATTCTTGACGAACCGGCAAAAGTAGGAACAAAGTCCAAGAAAGCTTCACAGTTCTTGCAGAGATGTGGGCTTCAGGAAATCAGCAACTGCGCGGAGCTTGGCAGGGTCTGGGAGGACACAATCCTTGCACACGACGTGGCCTAAGATAGTCTGCTGACGGGCGCCAAAGCGACACTTCTTCAAGTTAACCTGCAGGCCAGCATCGCTGAGAAAGTGAAGAACACACTCAAGGCGGAGAAGTTGAGATGGAAACTCCTGGGAGAAGATGACAACATCGTCCATGCAGCAGAGGCATGTCTGCCATTTCAGCCGGCGGAGGATGTCCATCATGCGCTCAGTGGCAGGCACATTGCAAAGACTGAAGGGGCTCACATTAAACTCATACAGCCCATCAGGCGTGATGAAAGCTGTTTTTGGGCGATCGACGTTGGCCATCGGCACCTGCCAGTACCCAGAGTGCAGATCCAACAAAGCAAAGTATTCCGCTCTCTGCAGGCAATCAAGCACGTCATCGATACAAGGCATGTGAAGACACCCTTCCGAGTAATTTTGTTCAGCCGGCGGTTCCTCAAATTTATGTTACTGACATTACTTCACATGACCTTTCAATGCATCATCATTATCAGCCTGACTATGCCTAATGCAGGACATAGGCCTCTCATATAGCTCTTTGCTTAACCCTGTCCTGTGCCAGCTACAGCTACCCTGTCCCCACAAACTTCTTAATCTCATCTGCCCACCTAATTTTCTGCAGCCTCTGCTATGCTAGCCTTCTCTTGAAATCTAATCCGTTACCCTTATAGACCACCGGTTATGTTCCCTTCACGTTAAATACCATGCCCAAGTTCATTTCCACATGTACACGAGCTTCCGAACCACCAGATCATAATTAAAACCCTCCTGCTCTCATACCAGAGATTTACATTTCAATATGCACCTAGCGACGGACAGTAAGCTGATCGGTCTGAAAAATTACAGACCGATCAGCTTACTGTCCGTTGCCTACAAGGTATTTACTAAGGTAATTGCTAATAGAGTCAGGACAACCTTAGACTTCAGTCAACCAAATGATCAGGCAGGCTTTCGTAAAGGATACTCAACAATAGACCACATTCACACGATCAATCAGGTGGTAGAGAGAAATGTGCAGAATATAACCAACCCCTATATATAGCCTTCATTGATTACGAGAAAGCATTTGACTCAGTGGAAACCTCAGCTATCATGCGGGCACTGCAATATCAGGGTGTAGAAGAGTGTTATGTGCAAATATTGAAAGATATCTATAATGACTGCACAGCTACCATAGTCCTCCATGAAGTCAGCAATAAAATTCCAATATGGAAAGGTGTCAGGCAGAGAGACACGATCTCGCCAATGCTATTCACCGCCTGTTTACAGGAGGTATTGCGGGGCTCAAATGGGAACAGTTGGGGATAAGAGTTAATGGAAAATACCTAAGTAATCTGCGATTCGCTGATGAAATTGCCTAGCTAAGTCGCTCAGGACATGAACTGCAAAGCATGATCAATGAGTCAGACAGGCAGAGCAGAACGGTGGGGCAAAAAATTAACATGCAGAAAACAAGAGTAATGTCAACAACCTAACAAGGGAACAGCAGTTTGCAGTTGGTAGCAAGGTGCTAGAAGTAGTAAGAGAATATGTCTACTTAGGGCAGGTAGTAATCGCACATCCGGATCATGAGAGGGAAATAACTAGAAGAATAAGAATGGGGTGGAGTGCATATGGCAGGTTCTCACAGATCATGAATGGCAGTTTGCCATTAACCCTCAAGAGAAAAGTATACAACAGCTGTATCTTACCGGTACTCACCTAGGGGGCAGAAACGTGGAGGCTAACAAAGAGGGTTCAGTTTAAGTTAAGGACAACGCAGTGAGCTATGGAAAGAAAAATGATAGCTGTAACATTAGGAGATCGGAAGAGGGTGGAGTGGGTGAGGGAACAAACGTGGGTTAATGATATCCTAGTTGAAATCAAGAGGAAGAAATGGGCTTGGGCAGGGCATGTAATGCGAAGGCAAGATAACCACTGGTCCTTAAGGGTAATGGAGTGGATTCCAAGAAAAGGCAAACGTTGGCGGGGACGTCAGAAAGTTAGGTGAGCGGATGAGATTAAGAAGTTTGCAGGGATACAGTGGCCGCAACTGGCAAAGGACAGGGTTAATTGGAGAGACATGGGAGAGGCCTTTGCCCTGCAGTGGGTGTAGTCAGGCTGATGATGATGCACCTAGCCGACACGGCTTCTGGGCAGCTGCAAGTCAACATTAAGAACTATGTACGAGCTTCTTATCCTAACGATACTCCATACATGTACATGGGTGTAGTAACTACAGAAAGTTTGTTTTTTTGCCACTTTACGCCTCACTAATGCACAGCTCTTGACAATCAAGTACAACCTCTGTGAAAAGTTTAGCGTCCAAGAGGTTTACTCTGGTCTGCGCTATGTGCCTTGTTATGCATCATCAGCATTCCAAAACCTCTTAGGGCGAGCAGAGCTCTCGTCAGCACCCCCCGAAAAGTAATGAGTTCAATGGATGCTACAAAAGCCCCGCTACATGGTTTAGAAGCAAACCACATGAGCTTTACTTTCTGCAAAGGCAGTACGGTCCTCAGCACACTTATCTAGAGCGCTGGAGCGATGTGCTGCAGAACAAACTGAAATCTTCACTCAGCTCACCTATTGCTGATACAGTGCAATTGCCAGGCCATATTATGGGTCTATGAAGCTTCGCTCCAGCACAAGCCTTGTCTCTAGAGCCATATACCTGCTTAAAAATTTCCCCTCCTTCGTGCAAAAGGGCAGCATTTGAGCAGTCTAGACAGGCATGCTGACGACTGTTTGTTGGTTAGGTTATTGTGCTTTAACATCCCAAAGCAACTCAGGCTATGAGGGACGCCGCAGTGAAGGGCTCCAGAAATTTCAACCACCTGGGGTTCTTTAACGTGCACTGACATCGCACAGCACACGGGCCTCTAGAATTTCGCCTTCATCGAAATTCGGCCGCCGCGGCCGGGATCAAACCCGCGTCTTTCGGGTCAGCAGCCGAGCGCCGTAACCACTGAGCCACCACGGCGGGGCTGACGACTCTTTGTGCGCACATCGTCATCATTATTCAGTGCTTATTTTGAGCTTACAAGTCTGTCGTCGGCTCCGGCGGCTGCTCCCACTGGCCAGGGTCGTCAGCGTTGATCCTTGATCACCTGCACGCGGCCGTCAGACTGATCGTAGAAATTTAAGACGATCGGCCAAAGCGCAGTTTATGGCACCATACACGTGGCCAAGCTGGGACATCAAATCACCAGCAGCGCCCCGTCTCGACCGTACGCGTTCACACTCGTGCTGGACAGAGGGCATAGAGTAAGTTTCTCTATGCAGAGGGCGCCGCTGAGCACAATGTTTCGACGTTCAGTTTTGCGGCAGCGTAGAGTTCAACCCTGACACTTACTTTAAACCGCATTAGACCAACATTTTCTGAACGCCTGTAGTGCTGTTGCACGTATTTCTCACGTTCGTTGCTGTTTATTATTACATGAATTTCTAACATTGTAATGTGCGCTACACTATGATTTGTCTTTACATCTCTCTCTCCCAAGCTCAGGTTTGGCGGCGCGAAAGCAGCGCCGCGGCGGCGCGAGGCGAAGCTGTAGGGAGTGCCGCGCCCAGAGCACGAGGTCGTGGCCCAGAGAAACTAAGCGCGGCGGCGCGTTTTACAATGGCATCAGCTTCTTCGGCTTCGCGGAAACCTCGAAGTACCTCGAAGCCATTACTGTTGTGTTGTGGAGTGCCATAACAGCCTGCACAACACGAAGAACCGGGAACCACCGGTGAAATTTTACCGCTTCCCATGGCAAGTGGTACGAGAAAGAGAGGTGCCAAGCGTGGATCTCAGCAGTCCGCAGAATCAAGTAAGTGTTTCCTTTGCGGTAGTATCAGCTCAATTCGTATCGCGCAGCAAACTAGTGCCCCCCAGTCATACCTGTGAGGCTGGCTTAGCCCGCAACCGATGCTCACGGCAGCTGAATGTGTGGTTGAGCTCTTATGTTTATCGCGCACGTGAAGGCAGCGCGCGTTTTTAGCAGGATGACAGTGCCGCATAATTGAGTTGGCTTTTGATCCAATCCAAATTATCAGCGCAGCAGGATGAAACACCGAACGACAAAAGAGACGCTTGTGTCACTTCTCGTGTTTTTCGCGGTGCTTTTCGAAATGACACTAAGACACTTGACAGTTTTCGTTTCGGCTGTAGTTAGTGAGAAGTCATGAATGCACCGGAATGAATTGGCTTCGCCCGGTAAGTGTGCCGTTATAAGCGAATTCAGTGTCGTCAGCTGATTTATGAGGGAGGGCCGAGGTAGGGCGGCCACTTTTTAAGGACAGGTAAAGCAGCTATCCATTATTAATCTTCAGAACAGCTTTTGCCAAGGCTACTTTTTTTGCTTAGTGTTACCATGACATGCTGATTTTGAGCTGTATATTAATATTATGCTCATTTATCGGCTACAGCTCCTGACAGGCACTTTGATCAATGACATTTAATGCTGAGGCTCAGTTTCTTGGTTTTAGGATTAAATAGTTTTTTCGAACTGTGATTTTTTTTTTCAGTAATACTACTATGTTCTTCTCATACATCAGAAAATTCAGTAAAGCACAGAATACAGCTTTAACAATTTCTTTGATTTTCTTAACTTACATACTGTTCTTTATGCAGTCCTGAAGGCACCACATGGAAGCCAAATGCTTCATCAAGAATTTGCATTGACCACTTCGTGGGCAACTCTAAGAGTGATATTAGTCACCATCCTTCCTATGTGCCCAGCATCTTCCCTTCAGTCTACAGGGAAAAAATGCCAAACTAAGAGAGGGCAAAAAGGTATATAAGATGCCTTATGTACAAAAGTATGTATACCTGAATGTACGAGTGGCACAGAAAATTCTTAAAGAGTGGTAAGATGCATAGGCATCCTATCAAGGTATTGTGCAGAGCATGTATTTATTCAGCTTGCAGAGGACTACAGTGATAATTAGTTTTTTTTATGTTTATAAAACACAGATGGCTGAAGCATTTTAAACCGGCAGCATCATCACCAGAGGAAGCTGATGTATCACAGCAGAAGCAGCAAGTGACGGCCAATGACTCCACTCCTACATATTGTGCTGATTCGGCGGAGAACTCCATGGATGACCTGCAGCTTGCATGTATGAACAGCACTGCAGCTGAAACTCTCCTCCCAAAACATGCTGATGTTCTAAGTACATCTTTAATTGCGGACACTTCAGTGTATCCAGAGAGCACCTTCGCAACATTGTAGGGTACATTTCACAATCAACTTGAGTTCTAGAAGCTATAACAAAGATAATGACATTCAAGCAGGGTTTGTTTTTGAGTTGCTAGAAAAAATCTGCTGAACGTGGCAACTCTCTTTACTTCTGTGATGAACGGGATCGGGGCAGCAGCCACTGCTTCTCACTCAGTGCTGAAGTGTGGCTCTAAATGTTGGTTTGCATATATAAACGATATTTTGTGTTTGGAGTTTAGGAATAAAGGAAATGGAGGTAATGAAGGTAGTGTGCTACTGTAACAGGAATAAACCTTGCAACTCTTCACCAGGTATTCACATCCACCATGACAGCCATGCTGCTTTGAAATGAAGTAATTTAAAAGCTGTTTTAAAGTTAATGCACCTACCATTGTCCAAATACAATGCTATCCAATGTGTTGCAACTGCTTATAAGGAAAATGTGTGCCTTAGGGGAAGGATAAAGCTGTAATTGGTGGAAATTTATATTTACCTAATTTTTAAGTTAATTTTTAAGTTTTTTGTGTTCATAAAGAAATCGTAACCACTGCTAGCTCGGAGACGTTCACCGTATATTAAAAAGCACTTGCAATGTGGCACTTTGTCTGGGGTTAGAGTCGTATAGGGAAGCATTCACATAATTGTGCCTGAAGATTACATATTTATAAATCTGTTCTAAACAGAACCCTCTTCTTCAGGAAGGCTGACCCTGCTTCCCTCTATGACCAATGGGAGTGAAGCATCCACCCAGGTGTCTCAGACAGAACTGACAGACCAGGTTTGGCTAATCTTCCTATTTTAATTCAGTGCTAGAGACCTTTTTTCTATTGCAGTGCATTAGTACTTTTTATTAATTACTTACCTTTAAAATGTTCCATTCTAAGTAGGTGTCTTTTCAGCTTGGTTTATAAATATTAATTTTCATCCTTGAAGGTGACCCTGACAGATAAATCGTGGAAGAGAAGCTGTGGGTTTTCAGGATTTTCTTCTCTTAAAGACAATGAAGAAGCACTGCGAGACCTGTGTGGAATCACGCTGCCGTTGTTCTGCCTCCTACTAAACTTGATGCCCCGTTCTAGGAACAGAAGAAGCGATATGGCAGCTGAAGACAAACTATGCTTGTTTCTTAAGGCCGTTGTACGATTGTTTTTTGGACGGACCCGCCAGCGAGTGGACCGCTCGCTTTCAGCCTCCGCCCGGGCGTGGGACGGAATGGTGTTGTACGATCACTTTGCCGCTGGCAGACGAGACGGATGGTTCGAACGTTCCGATTGGCGCTCCCGGCAGTGCCGCCCATCTAATCACCTGCAGCGGTACAGACGTGTTTGTAGCGAATCACGCAGATATCTTGCGGTAGAAATTACCCATATTAATTGCGCCGTATTCAAGACAATATCCGTTGCGTCAACATTTCTTTTTCTGTGGGATTTTCGTCGAAGGTAGACTCGTGGTCGGCTGTGATTCGGGCTGGGACGGCACGAATCTCGGTTCAGACGACCCTGACGGCCGCGAAACAATTCGCGACAAAACTTAGCAAGATCGAAGGCGAGTCTGATCATCTGAAGCCATGCCGTCGGAAACGATACGTGTTTGGATCATTCCTACCCAAGACTGAAAAACGCGTCACATCGCGTCCCCGTTCGACGATACGGTCTCACACTGGCCCGTGATTTCTGCCCCAAAATAACAGAATGCTGCCTGGTCTGAAAGTTATGCTGCCCCGATGATTTCACAACGACGACGCGATTCTTACTGCATATCCTCGATCGGGCCAGGCTGCAGCATAGGCTGCTAACAACCGTCCGTAGTTACAATCAGTATTATCACATTTTTCTAAATAGTTAAGATTACATACTTAAAATTTTTTAGTCAGTTATTCAAAATAGCACACTGCAGTGTTCTTGCATTGCTGACAGAGAAAAAAAGTAATTGGACTTCCAGCCTTTCCCAAGCATTTTGCACAGTCACTGTAATATGTAAACGGCCTTCTCCTTGGCTCCCTATATTGTTATTGCAAAAGACATGCTTACCTATTCAATATATAAGGTGTGTGTGTCTGAATTATGCGTGCATTTAAAATTCACAGTTTAGCACAGCACTGCTGTCAAACACAAATGCTAATGGACATGAGAAATTGTTTCCAGTTAATTGGAACAGGTAAAATCAGTTGTAATTAAAGCAGTTCTGCATTTCAGACAACAGTGAAAATGCAAAAATAGCAATTTGTTTTTGTCATGTTTTTCAGGACATTATTAAAAGCCAAAATAGAAATAGCACTATGTGGCTACAAAGGGGCTTAGACGTGCATCACTGGGCTAAAAGTGCATGGCTTTGTTCTGCACAGGAACAGCGGGCCATCAAGGTGTGGTTTAGCATTCCTTCCTGAGCTCATATTGCAGAAAAAAGTGTTGAAAACAAGCATGGGAAGTTCTGCTGAAGGCCATGTCATTGTTGCCATGTACAAAACAAGCTGTCATATACTCTGTGCAACTCCAAAGCATTCTCAAATGTTGCTGTGAATACAAAACAAAGTGGGTGCCTTTGTATTGCATAAAAGCCTGTACTTGCCATTCTCATTAATATAAATATAATGAGATGTCGGAGCCAGTAAACTGGATTACAGGTAGAGTAAATGTAAGAACCAATTTGGAGGGTTTACATGGCCACGGCTCCCGACTTAGGTTGAGAAAGAATACTCGTATAGTCAGGGAAACAGGGTACGATGGCCATATTATCTGGTTATCTCGAGCAAACGCTAACATCTCAAGCAGAATTTGTAAATTTGGATTTCTAGTAAGGAGCTATGATGTCGTGCAATAAAATGAAATTACAAATAAGCCGTTTAAGTATATGACAGGTATATATGCATATGTTCTCTGATATAGCCTTAAAGCTTATATTGAAATGAATTCAAGCGTACAGGAACATGCACACATGAGGAGGAACACACAGGATAGTGCCTGTCCTGTGTGTTCCTCCTCATGTGTGCGTGTTCCTGTGCGTTTGAATTCATTTCAATATAAGCTATGCACCATCTAGCCCAAACAGAAGTTTTGTTAAATTAGCCGTAAAGCAATGTCTAAAGTTATTTTCACTGATCAGTAAAATGTAGAATGGCTGAATGCAACGATGACCAGTTCCCAAGGTAGCAAGAAAAAGTTAGCATTGCTAACTGTTAACTGATGTTCATATCACTTAATGCTGATTTTAGAGTGCTGAATATCAACATGTTCAGTAAAATATGCGTATATCACTGCCAGTCTGCTTTCAAACAAAGAAGTTACCTGAGGCATTGACAGGCAACAGAAATTTGGAAAAGTCCAATCTGAAGTTAGGCCGAAGAATGCCAAAGGAAAACAGAAAAGCAGTGATGGCTTTTGTCGTTTCTGGCATCTCTATACTGCAACTTGAAGTTGACGGCTTTTGTGTTTAAGATGAACCAGCAGTCCTGTTAACACTATCCTGAATATATGTCACATGCATAAGTATGCATTTGCAGCATTCTCATTGAGCCATGTTATGAAGTCGATGTCTTGCTTAGCTGAAGAGACAATAATAGAGAAGCGCCAAGGAAAGTCTGACACAGATAGGCACAGTAATGCATGCTTAGCTTTTCAGTGCATGTGTTCAGCTGGCTAGACCTAGCTTGTGCAGTGTGCAATTTCGCCTAAATGCAACTGTATACCGTCCGACAAAACTGTTGTGTAAGTCTGCCCCGATATTACTTGAAATAGATTGTGAGGAAAGCTCTTACGAATAAGATAGCATTGTATTGGTTTGCTGAGCTGAGCAATTGGCTAAGCACTTCATTAGAACGACTTATTTTAACATTTATTATACCTAAACAGTACTAAATGACAATATTTGAGTGGTGAGCTAACATGATACACCAAGTAGGAACTCGATGAGTTTTTAATTTACTAATAAGAAGTAATTAACCATTAGCATCTAAGTACAGCCATACCGCTACAAAGGGAAGCTTTGTAGGTTTTATTTGTAGCCTTATGGCTTCACTTGAGTTGATGCTAATGAGTAATTACTCCCTTATCACAGATCTTCACCTTAAGGGATTTACCTAATTCAGTGGATGAACATCATTTACTGCATAGATTTCTGCAGTGACTAGCTCAAAGGACAAGAGGTTAGCAAGTCCTATGAGTTGGAAGGCCATTCCAGCCTTTTGTGGCAAAAACAAAAATGAATCTTGAAATGCAGTGGCATGAGCTAAATGAGGCACAGTGCTGCTTGTGTGACTAGTGCAGAAGGAATCATGAGTCAGAACAGATTAGTTGGTTATGTGACGATAAACATTTAAAAAAATCTGCAGTTTCTGCACGACATGCAGAAATTTGAAGATTCATCTTTAGTGCTGTTACACTGGAGCTTCAAAAATAGTCTGAGAGAATAAAACAAGCGGCTCAGGTCTGAACTCATTCCGGGATTCTAATTAAGTTAGATATGTGGCATGTGACTTTAGAATACCCAAGCTAATGCCACACAGGGGATTTTACCGCAAGAAACTTGGAAGACGGTGATACTAAGGACACGTCATGGTGTAAATATCATAGGCTGTGGGTGGGTGTTTGAGGATTATTAGGTGAGTATTTGAACCAGTATAGAGTGAATATACCTTTATTGGAAGGCCTTATAAGTTGGTAAAATGTAATGCTCACAATAAAAAAAATATTAGTGCATTCTTAGTAACATTAGCAAACAGGCCAATCCAGAGCATGTAAACTGTTGTTTAGAGAACTGAAATGCAGGTATTGCTTGCAAGGTGGCACACCCCATAGAGTCGTCAGTAAAAGGATGTCACAAAACACTGACGGGAAGGTAATAATGCAAGTAATAAAAAGCTGAGGTCCAAGAGAGTGCCATGGGGACGTCCGAGATTGCAGGAAAAGGCAGGATGCATGAGAATTGGCAAGGAAAATCTGCTGACGGCTGGCTGTTTAAGCTTGGATCCAGGTTAGAGCTATTGGATGCAAGTTAAAGCACGAGAAAACCAGCCTTATATAAATAAAGGAATCGCATGCTTTTTCAAAGCAAAGAAAAACGCATCATAGGGTGATGTTGCAGTCAAGGTGCATGTCGTGAAGAACAAGAGAAAGTTGGCTGTTGCAGAAATGTTTTCTAAAAGCTTGCTGATTTGTATAAAAAAACTTAATGGGCCAAAACAATTTAGCAGGGGCAAGAGTATGAAATGTGTCTGGTGATTTGCAGCACATGCCAATGTCACAAAAATGGGCCATAGGTGCTGGGTGATGAAGGGTAAGAAACACAGAGTGGCCAGGCTATGATGAGGCAGGAAGCTATCTGCACAGCATGCACTAGATTCGCCTACACAACCTGCTTCCTCTCACATAGTTGCTTAATGTAAATTTCACGGAACTTAATCATATTGTACTGTGGGGTGAACCGGTGGCAAGTTGGCATGTCGAAACTGTGCTAAGGGACGACGACAGAGCAAGAATTGCTACGCTGTGCAGTGGTGTTGTTCCCATTATCTTTGTTCCTAGCATAGCTTTACCAGCTCTACAGGGCTCATTTTGCAGTCTGCAAGTAATCATGTCTGTAGCAAGCAGACGCAGGCAAATCAAGGTGGCATATAGACATATGCAAGTGCATCGACGACATATTCTGAAGGCTTCGAGAATGTCTTGTTAAATAAATTGCTGCGGCTAACTGAGGAAGCGTTGCTGAACAACTGCTTAACACCAATAAAACTGATTTCATGAGCAGCTCTGCAACAATACTATTGTGAACAGATCCAGTTTTGTACCACTGATCTCTGGTTCAAAAGGACCGTGAGCAAAATCAACAACAAACACTGTAATTGCCCATCAGGTGCTTCAAGACCACTGCATTTTTCTGATTGCAGTGGAAACCAACATCCCACTTCAACTGAATACTGCCAAGCACCCATCATCACAAAATGCATTGAATGGAGCACCAAACATCGCTGTTCTCGCCGCAGAAAACAGTCCGACGGCCGTGCAGCCAAGCTCATGTCACGTCGCACACACGGCAATTCTCAAGCACAGTGCCAGCATGAATCACAATCAAAATGGTAATGAATGCGCAGCAAAAACAACGTCATCTGAACGCTTCGGTCGCGATCACTGCAACCATCGCAATGAATGCGACTAGCTGCACAACGCCACGTTCATTTCAGCATTCGGAAAGCACGGCGTGCGTAGTGAGCTCTTGCAGGTGCACATTTCACTGCCTTGACGTAAAAGCACTCGCTGCGATCGCAATCACTTTCACTGCATGGTCACTAGTCACTGTGCTAGGCAGCTCATGCACGCACAAGAAGTTCACTGTGAGCACCTGTCACTCGCCGCTGTGCGTGATGATCCTCGCAGGAATTAGGAACGCTTGCAGCAACCACAAACAGCTCCATATAGACCAGAATTTTGAGCCTCTCCCGGGCGCGGCCATTTTGAACCGACTGGTGCGCCGCGGTGCGGGCGTTTCTTTGGGGACTGCGGGGCTGCGGCAGTTCCGCGGCCGCGCCTGCATATAGCCGCGCTTCGGGCGCTAAAAAAACATTGTCGAGCATACTTCCGCTGCGTGGCTGTGTTGCAGGAAGTGTTTACGTTATCAAGGCGATAACATTGACGCGTTTTAATGACATTTAGTTTGACATTCAGGTTAATTGTGCCGGCGCTTAGAACGCACTCGTGCTTATATCAAATTCTGTCTTGGTGCTCCACCGCAAAGAAACTTTTTGTTCAATATCAAGCATTAGGTGTGCGGCTAGCATGCAGTTCCAATTCCCATGCACTCTTATTCCTTCTGCCGGCCGGCCATAAAGCCTCCCCCTCCCCTTTACAAACAGGCTTTCTTGTCGCCTCGCCACTTTATCAACAAATTACCGCTGTGAGCTCAACTGAGTCGCATCGCCAACAGAAAACAAATTTTGTCATGGTTTATGCAACCTGGTGCATAAAAACGTACTGTCGCTTAATTTATCAAAGCTTGAATAGATATTAGCAGCTAATCCAGCTTTCACTAATTCTGAGGTCTGAAGTCGCGTTATTTTATTCAGGAGCTCTCGCCGCGTGTGAGAGCGTTGCGTAGTCGTTTGGCTAAGTGTGGAAAATGTAATGAAATCGCGCATAGTATTTTCCTATGAATAAGGTAGATACCGCATCGCTGCGGTGGCTCAGTGGTTACGGCTCTCGCCTCTGGCCCAAAAGAAGCGGGTTGGATCCCGGCCGCGACGGCCGAATTTCGATGGAGGCGAAATTCTAGAGGCCCGTGTACTGTGCGATGTCAGTGCACGTTTAAGAACCCCAGGTGGTCGAAATTTCCGGAGCCCTTCAATACGGCGTCCCTCATTGCCTGAGTTGCTTTGGGACGTAAAACCTTAATAAACCAAACGAAACTAGTGTAGATACCAACAGCAGAAAGATACTATAGATAAACCTTTACCCCCCAGATCCCTCTGACATGCGTGCGGAAAAAGCAGCTGAAATCGGTAGCGGTCGTGCTTACAATCCTGTGCATGAAATGTGCTTAATGGGACCAACAGCAAGCTCAGCGCAAGGATGCCGAACACATACTGGTTATCGAAAACACGCGCTCCGTCGGGACAACCTTCAGTTTGCAGCTCGCTTATCCAGTTACTACTCCACTGAGTCAAATCAATAGATCTACATTCTGATGCATAAAATTATCATAGATGATATCGCACATAAAAGGTGAGAACAAATGACACGACAGTGCAGAAATCTGCTTAGAAGTGCCGGTTTCCAGTTCGTACACTACATGGTCGACTACCCTCGGATGTCACGTTAACGAGTAACTGCGCACAAGATAACCGCGGTACTGTCTGGAAGAGGGAAAATGTGAGTAGTGATGCACAGCACACGCCCACATACGATATCTGATGGAGCACAACGGCAGAAGCGAATACGTAAACATGCGTTCGACAGGGTCTTGAATATTTGGGGGCCGGGTTTTAAAAAATTCCTATGCAAAATCTACTACTCCATTCGAGCTGAAATAACGTTCAGAAAGTAGCAAAATGTGGTCTACATTATCTGATAAGTGATTCAACATTGGTACTTGCCTAGATTTTTCGGAATAGGTGGAAAACTGCTCACAGCGGCATGCAGAATTTTCGCAGAAGCGAGTCAAGAAGCTGCGTTGACATGGTGCGCCATCTGTCGATCTGCACCTTCGAAGCAAGCACGCCAACGGCCTTGCCGGAGATGGCGGTTGCCTCGCCGCTCGACAGATGGCGCACCATGTCAACACAGCTTATCGACTCGCTTTTGCGAAAATTGTGCACACCGCCGAGAACAGTTCTCCGCCTATTCCGGAAAATCTAGGCAAGTACCGATGTTGAATCACTTATCAGATAATGTAGACCACATTTTGCTATTTTGTGAACGTTATTTCAGCTCGAATGGGGTAGTAGATTTTGCATAGGAATTTTTTAAAACCCGGCCCCCAAATATTCAAGACCCTGTACACGTGGCGCAGGCACGACCCGCAGTCCCTCGGGCTGCGCGCGCCGACAGATGGCGACTGGTGTCGAGAGTAGGAGCGCGCCCGCAGCCTGCGTGCGAGGGTAAAAAAATCTGGTCTATAAACACTTCGTGACACCGCCAACGCGTAGGTCTTGCGTCGGTTTGAAGAGGCGCTCAACTCCATCAGCGTCGATGATTACAGAATTCAACTCGGGAAACTGTCGCTAGCCGCTGCTGCACGCGGAGAAGTTCGCAGTTGCTCTCAACACTCGTAATATCAACATGTGGCCAATATAGTATGCCTCGCGGCATAACTGCCACCACTACAGCCACGACCTATGCCTCGCTCCCCAGTTCAGTCGATGGACGGCCATCTTGCCCCGGCAGAAGCGGAGGCAGACATCACGTAGAAAGCAGCCAATCGCTGCAATCCGGTCACCAGGCGGTTCCGCTCTTCTGCCCGAAAGTTGAAGTTGACCAACTTTCCTTCCGCCTGCCAGATGGGGCGGTTGCCTATTGTCTGGTCGGGCGGTCCGCCAGTCCGCCTGCCTGGCGGATCCGCCCAAAAGCGATCGTACAACGGCCCTTACAAAGCTTCGGCTTGGAATTGCTTATGCCGCACTGGCAGTCATGTTTAATGTAACAGCAACAACAGCATCAAATGTGTTTGTAAAGACTTTAGACATTCTGAGTGTGGCATTGCAAAAATGGATTTTTGTACCTCCACGAGAGTTGATTCGCCTGACTATGTCACCACCATTCAAGGAACACTACCTTAATTGTACATTCATAATTGACTGCACTGAGGTACGAACTGAAACACCATCTAATCCTGAATGTCAGTATGTGATGTATTCAAACTACAAGAGCGGCTGCACTATAAAATTTCTTATTGGGATAATACCAAATGGAATCATCGCATTTGTGTCTAAGGTCTATGGTGGGCGTCAGATGGATTCTTTTATAACCCAAGATTCTGGGTTCTTGGAACTCCTGAAGCCAGGTGATTTAGTTCTTAGTGACAAAGGGTTTCCTAGCATAAGAACTACTGTTGGGGGGAAATGTGCGATCTTACTTATGCCTCCTTTTAATCGAGGAGGTCAACTGTCTAGGAAAGACAGTTGCTAGGTTGTTCCCTTTGCTTTGTCTACTGGCACGATATTTGAATGCTTTGTGCTTGCGTCATATTTTATGGTATTTCTTGGCTCAGTGCTTTAATAAATCTGGCCTCCTTCAAAGGTTAAAGAATGCAGCGCAAAAAGACAAGGACAGACGAAGAAGTGGACAGGACTGGCGCTGACTACCAACACATTTATTCAAAGAAACGAGCAGCTTTTATAATACCATCCAAGACCCACGTGACCAGATAAAGCAGCAGGCGTGGGAAATCTATCTAACATTGATACACATCATTGCACACAACATGGAAGAAACAGAACATTGAGGCGACGCAACGTCACCCCGGTACCTAAAAACTGCATGACTAAATGACCAGGAAGAGCCAAAATAAACGAGTAACAAAAGAATGAATTATCGTCTATTGCTGTCCACTCATCGTGAGGCAATTGGCAGAAACAAAGAACAGAAGCCAAAACAAAACAATACTGCAAAACTGTAAAAGTCGAAGCAAAGCAGAGTCAAAGAGACAACACAACAAAAAGAACGCTCCGCAAAAACTGTGTCAAATGCTGAAAGCCATACAGAGTCTAAGAAAAAGTTCAAAAGTTCTAAAGAACAAAAGTCAATTATAGCGGACCTAGAAAACTCAACTCCTTGTCTAAAAGTAAAATTGAAGGAATGCTAACGCACTTGTCTCTAGCTTTGGTGATCAACCGTGCCTCAATGATGGCCCTTTCAATTTCGGTCCTCGCACGTGCTCTGATCACCATGCGCTTAAAGAATGGTTCTCACCCTTTGCAAATCTTGCAATGGTCGTCCAGGTGCCCGCCGCTTTTGTTGCGTACCTTCTAGCGGTGCTCAAGCAGTCTCTCATTGAGGCACCTGCCGGTTTGCCCGATATAAACGCTCCCACACTTCAAAGGTATCTCATAGACGACACATGTAGCACCCTTCATAAACGGATCGACATGTCTTACTGGGCAAACCTTTTTCTTCTGCTTTGCCAGCAAGGTACAAACTTGTGATAGTTTACACAGGGCTGAAAAGACAAGATTGACTTTGTTCCTTTTTGCGACCTTTCAGTTGTGGGACAGCTTGTGAAGATATGGGATTACGGCCAGGAGAGGCCGTTTAGCCTGCTCAGGCTTGCCTGCGTCTTTGCCTTGAACTTTTAACTACTGGAGAAGGGTCTCAGCAACACTACGCACCAGTGCTGGTGAGTAGCCAGCACTGTAAAGACGTTGCACTTGTTTCACAAAGCTGCTCTGCATCGTATGGAGACAGCTTTTCGTGAGCGCTGCCTGGATGGCGGATGAAACAATGCCTTGCTTAATCAATTTCGAGTGTGCACTGTCATGCGGAAGAAGTCCCTTCTTAGAGCGAGGGTTATACGTCCAACATAGGTGACTTTCTTTAAAGCTAAACAGCAGATCCAAAAACTCTACAGCCTTGCCGCTTGGAGGTTTGCACGTAAAATTGAGTCCCTCAGAGTGGGATTTGAAAAGGGCAACAATCTTGGTAGTAACACGGTCTACAGAACCAGGCTAGCAGCTTTTGAGGACAATCAAAAAATCGTCCACGTACCGGTAGACCGAATGGACCACAGCACTCGGGAGATCCTAGTTAATGCGCTGATCGGTGGCAGCCAGGTAGATGTCGCAGAGGACTGGCACGAATGACCGCTGTGCTAAACAACTGTAGATTCAAGATAGAACTCCAGAAGGCGAAGAAAATTATCACTGCTCACACCCGAGCTGTTCTGAAAGTGCACTTCACCCGACTTTTGAATCACATCGCGCACAGCTGCGTACAGGCCACTATGTGGAACGGAATAAAACAGGTCTTCTGCGTCGATAGTGAAGCCAGTCGTAGCGCCTGTACTGCCCTTTAGTCACTGTATCACCTCTGATGAGCTCCTTACCAGAAAAGGGTCATCTATAGGCAGGCCGTTCAAATGGCGTTGTAGGAATGCACCGACTTCAGCTTGCCACATACCCTTTTCCGAGATATGCCTCTCTTAGCATATGAAGGCAAGCAGAAACGTTAAAGCCTTGCAATTATTTCACATCTTGCCATGCTTGAATGTCCAAACGGATTGCATTTATATTAAAATTAAGTTGCACTTTCTCTGCTCAGCACGTGTTTAACCTGATGGGTGCTTGTCTATGTCCCTTTTGCATAACAGGTCAAGAGAGCAATTCGGCCAACACAAAGGCTGTATCTCCGTCCATTCTTCTGAACTACACCGACATAATGAGCTCGATGAAAGAAATTTTGGAGATGGGACAAATGAATGCGGAAAAATTGGTGTGCCAGGACGTGCTTAACAAAATTGTAGATCAAGCTTCGAAGGTGGCAGATGAAGTTTTGGAAGACCTGCTGAAATTAACGGCACAGTGGCCTGTGTCCCACTGCCTGAAAGTTGTCGACAACAGTGCAACCAAAAAAACGATGAATCATGCGCAGGAACCTTCCATTAGAGATGAATAGCTTAGAGGCTGCTAGGTACCAGCCTATGGCTGCACGAACACTAGCGGCCGAGACTATGTCACGTTTCATAAATTCCCAAAGGAGAGCAAGCTATCAAGGCAGTGGGTCGCAGCGGTGAAGAGGAAGGACTTCAAGCCAACGAAATTTTCTGTGCTACGTTCAGACCATTTCCTCGACAGTAACTACCACCAAAGTTTTTCGATGATGCGTTCTTTTGGAATGCCAGTCAGGTTTGCGCGACTGAAAAGTGGTGTGGTGCCTTCCGTTTTCGCGCACAAAAGATGCGCCTTACCGCCGCCAAGAGCTGCTTTCGCAAAAAGAAGAAAACTTGAGGTAAGAGGTTCAATACATTGTCTTGGTTGTTTGTGCAGTTGGTAGCATGCGCGGTGTACAGACTCGAGGAAGCGGTGTGCTGCAAGACAAATAAAGTGAGGTCTAGCGGATCTGCTGCTTTGGGGGTCCGCAGTGCTTGAGCAGAAGAATCTGCCATGAAAACCTCTACAAGCTTTAAAATTTCGCTTCCCTTGCTCCGCTGAGCACCGCATGAGTGCTCTAAAGTCTGCCCACGTCTGTGGCTGCCAGCTTAATCACGAAAGTGCACTGTCGCCTAGTGCACTGTTCGTTTCGGTGATAGTAAATGTATCAAGTGCGAGCTGCTGAACTTTAGGACAGCGAAGTTATTTCATGACGACCCAAGCGCAGCACGGAAGCTCATTGCCGATAGCAACAGGTGCTCCTAGCCAACAGCGAAACGCTACAATGTGCGACTCATGATTAGGTAATTGATACAATGTGGAAAGCGTCATCACGCTGCTGAATCGCGTAATGAAAAAAGGGAGTCCTTTCTGACTCATGTTCATAAACGCCAACAATTTCGTACCTGCGTGTATATCGTATATGCGATTCCGATCGTGACTGCGCTTGCCAGAGACGTAGGTGCGAATAATAACGCTAGGTCATAAATGCGCGCGGCAAAAACAGAAAGGCAGATCCACAGCGATGCAAACTCACCTCTGTTCTGTAATATTACGTTCATTATGTTGTGTTGTACAAAACCCATTTTCTTATTTTCAGATTCTTGGAGAGCTTTTAGAAAGTTCAGACTGTGGTGCTGCTATTCCTCCAGGCTCGCCTCCACTAGCCTCCCCACCTGTACACTTGGTACCTGGAGACTTGCCGCCTCCTGCCTTTTTAACACCAGTCTTGCCATCACCAGACTTACTCCCTCTAGACTCGTCACCTGCACACTTCGCACCTGCAGACTTGTCTCCTCTAGCCTTTCTATCGCCAGTCCTGCCACCACCAGTTTTGTCTTCACCGGACTTACCAACATCAAACTTGCTCCCTCTAGACTCGCCATCTGTATGCTTGGAACATGTAGCCTCGCCGCCTCCAGCCTTGCCGCCTGCGGTCTTTCCAGAGTCAGAGTTGCCATCGGCAGGCTTGCCGCCCTCAGACCTGCCACCTCCAGACATCGAAACAGCTGAGATAGCAGACAAGTGCATTCAAGTGGTAGTGAAGGCATCAATAGTGTGCCAAGGTTCGCAGACAGTATGGGTTAGAAGTATGGTGTCGAAGTCACTGCAAGCAAGACCTCAGATGACTTCTGTCGGTAAGGTCCTTTAGTTTCAAAACAAATTTTTATACTTTCCCCTCCACTGCTCTCCCACTATTTCTTGCAGTAAACTGGATGCAGCCTGTGGTGCAGTGTGATTGCATAATAACTTAGATTTGTTAATTCCCACCAATATTGTATATTAGTATATCTCACAGATACAGTATCTCATTGAGATATTGTATAGATTAACCAGAAAAGAAGCATCAGTCAGCTGTGGGTGTTATGTAGCTCATCTGAAATGAACCAAGTTTATCAGGTTTGAAAATTGCCATGAAAGTACAGACCATAAAAAATGCATGTTTCAGGTATCCAGGTTGGTGGTAGCATGATGGATGCTGCTGTGCAAGTTGGCATGGGTACAGAGGCATGTGTGCACAGTGACGACAGCTGCAGCGACAGCGAGCTGGCAGTAGATGAGGATGAAGACTACAGTCCGTTGACTGAGTTCAGGTATGTGTGCAGTATGTTACTGCTAATCTGGCACTGTGTTTGCAGCACCCCATGTCAGCATTTGCTATATTTTGTTACACTGCACGAGAAATTTATTAGTGAGCTGGTACCGGATTTTCTGTTTATGTTCTGCTATTCACCAGAAAATTTGTTCCATTTGTTCCAGTCATGACGACCCCACTAGTACTGTAAAGGAGCCCACTCAGCCTGCAGAGGGGAGCGTGTTTTTAGTGGAGGTGAAGTGGCTGAAACTGCTTTTTCAAACCTGCTTCATCTGCCTGGCACCGTTCACTTTCATGATGAAGTGTACAGGGACGTTGCTTGAAGTCTGCACAGAATGTCCAGCAGGCCACATATTCTCCTGGAAAAACCAGGATGTTATCAGGCAGCAACCTGTGCTGAATGTCCAGCTGTCAGCAGCCATTTTGTTCTCGGGGAACAACCCCACTGCTATGTTGCGAATGCTGGCTTCAATTGGCATCCAGACAGTGAAGCAGAGAGCATTCTTTAGAATCCAGCATGATTACCTCTGGCCTGCCATTCATGCCGTAAGTTGTTCTTTCATTCAGGCATTCTTTGCAGATGCTTAGTGCTGTGCAAAATTTATTACAGGTTTGGAAAAAAGAACAGGAGCAGTTATTTGAGGTTGCCTCATGTAGAGGACTGAGGCTTGCTGGAGATGGGCGGGCTGACTTGCCTGGGTACAGCGCAAAATTTGGAACGTACTCCCTGCTTGACGTGGAGAAGAACAAAATTCTGCATTTCGAACTTGTCCAGGTTTGTCCTAAACTTCCCGCATGGTCTGAGGACTTGGCAGTACCTGCTTATATTTCATAAGCTAGTTGTACAGTAGCGGTACATATTTCATGTTACTCAATGGGTGCATGCTTCATGGTGTAGTGCAGCATAAATCTGTACTATCTGTCTTGCAGTCGAATGAGGTTGGTGGTAGCTGCCATATGGAGTTGGAGGGGCTAAAGCGGTGCCTCAAATTCCTGGAAGACCATGGGTTGTGCACTGAGGTGCTTATTACTGATCGGCACTCACAAATTAAAGCCTTTATGAGGAAGCAAAATGCAAACATCAGCCACGAGTTTGATATGTGGCACGTGGCAAAGGTACTGCAACGAAAAAGGTTTCTTGATTGAAGTACATCCTTACATTTTGTAGACTGTGCATTCACTTTGATTGTAAAATTTGCTTCCAGGTGTTGCAAAGAAGATAACTGCTGCCACAAAGCTGAGTGACTGCCACGAACTTGGGGTTTGGGCGAAAGCGATAAAAAACCACTTGTATTGGGCAGCAGCGTCAAGCGACGGGTGCAAAGAACTGATTGTGCCCAAGTGGACGTCAGTTTTAAACCATATTAGAAACGTACACGTCCACGAAAATGCCCTCTTCTCTGTATGCCTGCATGACGAAGTTGAACCTCGGCAATGGCTCAGTGAAGGTACGTCACATAGTGCTGGAAGGAGATGTCTAACAATGCAATGTTCTTGCCATGTTGCAATTTCAAAAGCACTGCTGTACATCCAGGACAGTGCCATACCAAAATTTCTTCTTTTATTTTTCATTATTGCATCATGTACATATGATTAATCATTTATAATAAGTAATCCCTCTCATAGCTGCAGTTTTAATGCTAATGCAATTTGACTGAAGCAACAACAAAGCCACAACGTAAAGGCAACAACAAAGTTGGACGTGCCACGATAAGCATTGGCTCTTAACACTGTGCTTATGTTGTGCCCAGTACACACAATGTTTGCTGTTGTCGCAATGTGCAATATACTAATAGGAATACAGTTCAGGAGGCTGTTCTTGTAGTCATCTAGCACATCTTGCAGTTAGCAGAGGTGAAGCAAAAGAGCCCTCCTGCAATAATTTTGTCTGTGTTTTCACCAATATTAGCTTAATAAACTTGATGTGCCTTGTGAATGAGCATTGAAAGTGTACTTTTTTTTTGCATGGCTCATGCTGTTCATGCGGTATGTGCCCCTGGGCACAATATATGAACAAATCAATGAAAAAATTTCAGCCAGCTGCTCAGCGCAGAAAAAAAAAAACATGGTGTGAAGAATAAGCTACATTTGCTGCAAAATTTTCCATCCTATTCAGGCATTCCCCTGTTTGTGCTCTTCAAGTCTAATTGTATCGAACAAATTTGCTGTGTAAAGAAAGACGGAATGGCAAGATTGCTTCTAAAATGCATGACATAACTTTCTGTAGCCTTTGCTTTTTGTGCTTTGGTTGTTTGACAGCACAACTATCTGTTCTGGTTTGGGTTTTATAGTGGCAGCAATAGCAGATTATTTTTCCAGGCGACGCCTGTTTTTTGTACCTTCTCTTTTCTTAACATGCTTCGATGCCCTTTCAGAATCCAAGGCATTCATAAAACTTAAGGCCATTGCAACCTCCAAGCTTCTGCTGGCTGATATGCCGAAGTTATCTACAAGGCACCAGACGTATGGGCTGGAAACATTTCATGGGCTGCTGCTCCACTTTGCCCCAAAATTCTGTCAATACTCATACTTTGGTATGAAGGCAAGGTAAAGCATGTTCTTTTCTTTATCCCACACTGGGGAGAGTCAAATTTCCACGATTTTATTTCCACATAGAGTACCACGAATCCCTTCTATCCTTGTCCCTTGTCTGCTGTCAACACACAGAGATTAAAACCTGGAAAGTCCAGCAGGCAACCAGGTCGCCGTTGCATTTTTGCATGGTGGCACATGCCAGTTTCAATGAGCTCATTGGCAAAAAATATATGCAGAGTGGATGCAGACCACAGCTTCTGTTTTATTTTTCTCTTATGTGGTACGCACACACACACTTCCAGCAGTGCACATAAACATGAACTTTGCAAATTTGTGGAGCATGCCTTCCTGCTTTAGATACGACTTAAAGTAAATTCAAGAGCTGGGCAGGTTGGTATGCTTTCATTCTAAAAGTTACTACGCAGCAGATGGGTACAAGAGAACAGGATGTGGCAGTCCTGACCAGTAACAGGCACATGTCATGTACTATGGGAATATATGCTTTAATGGAACATGGGAACATGTGCACTATAGGCAGGCTAACCTGACAAAGAAAAATACATTTTAAAATGTACTAATCACTAACAAGAAAGGTTATTGCCCAAGAAAAAAAAAAGCACTTTGTTTGCTGATGACATGGAAATCTGATTATTGCATCTGCTTGTTGTACAACAGTACGGCACGTTGGGCTGGTTGGTTGACATACATCTTGCAGATGTAGCACAATGGAAATGAAGCACAGCGTTCGTGTCGTCTATTTTTCACTGTCCTTCGTTTTTGTAGCACTAAATCTACAAGATAATCTGCTTGTCTGTTTAGCAGTATAGGAGGCCTTCACGATTTCTGAGATTCTTTGGTCTCCATGCTCAAATAGAACAGAAGCATCGCCTAAACTAATGTGTCGCCCGCATTCTTGCTGCTGTGCTTACCGGTGGAAATGTGCCTCTGCATTTACCACGATGCAACCTTGCTCACTATGTGATGTCTTATGAATACTTGTCCGCGATTTGCGCTCGTGTTTTACAATATTACTTTGCTATATAATGTCACTTTGCATGGTGTGTATTGCCCTGTTTCTAAACTAAACTGCCTGTTACTAGCCAGCACTGTCCTGTCTACTCTCCTGCATTGCTCTGGGGCATTTGAAGTGTTTAAAATTTAATGTGCTCATTGTGATGTCTGTCGGTTTGCGATGGCTTGTGATTTGTAATTGCATCGGCCATGCATGACTCTTACAGAACCCAACTAGCAGCACTCCACTACAATGAAAATGGTGGAAGAGGCCAGGCTGTCACTCAGGATGGTAGAGAGAGGTGGAGCCTGAGGTTCCCAAGGCCGCAGCAGGCAAAGCGACAGCTCGTCCTGTGAAGGAGCAACCCACCCATGGTATGCTTAGTGTTTCTTTTTTTTGTGGTCTAAGTATCAGTGTATATTTTATATATTTATCTCTTTATCTTTATCTCCTTCAGCCGCGGCTCGCACGCTCTGCAGTTCGCACAGTGGTCTGCCAAATGTGTCCCTCCACCCCCCTGAAACGGTGCCCAAGCAAGCAAAGAGAAGTCGAAATACTGATAGACATTGGAAGATCCATCATCCTACCGCAAAAATTTTTGATGTACCTAGTGTAGAACCAGAGATAATGGCAATTAAAAATGACCACCAGCCTTTTCCCTCTCAACTCGTACACCGGAGCGAACCATAAAAAAAAATAAAGATTACAGACCGGACCATGCTCCGCCCACAAACACGTCATCGACGAGATCGGTTTGTTTACTTCCGGTTGACGCGCTCTTTTTCGCTCGCTCGCTTTCCCGCTGTCTGCTGCTCTGTCTTGCTCCCGTCGCTGCGGGTTCTCGCTAACTATGGATCCCAAGCTGAAGGAACGAATTTTACGGATGAGTGCTGAAATGGGATTTCAGCCTTATAAGGACACGCCGTTCAGAAATCCGGCGCTGAATCCTGACGACAGCGACTCGTCGGCGGGCTCGCCGGTCTCTCCAGATGACAGCGACGACGAAGGTGCTCAGTGGTAAGTAGTAGAAGTATATTTGCATAAATAGAAAAAAGGGAAAACGAAACGAAAAGGTAGTGCTTGGAGAGGTCTATGCGCCGTCGTAAGTATGTGCCATGCCACTAAGGCAACAGCAATTGCTGTTGAAGCGCCCGAGCTGCGGCCGGCAGAAATCAGGCATAAAGATGTGGGCAATTTCCTCACTGCCGTCCCAGAACCCTCCTCGCAGCGCCGCCTCTCCTCCTCCGCTCTTTTCTCTCTTCTCCTCTTTTTTTCTTTCACGGCTGTTGCGCTCTTCGGTCTATTCCTCCGGCGAGTCTGCCTCCGCGCACCGCCGCCGCGAATCTGCGCGTCTTCTGAACCACGGCCTGGTCAGCGCGCCTCTCAATGTGCTGACGCATGAACACGTAGGTGGTGGTGGAAACGTTTATTGCCAATGATGTAAATCGTAGGGGGCGCCTGGTTTGCCGCAAAAGTTTGCATGATTACGAGCATTGGTCTGGGTATCGGGCATGCAGCAGTATTGGGTATTGAGCAGTCCGGGTTTGTAGTTGTCGCCAATGTGCAGCCTGCGCTATGGTGAGGGACGGAGCGGGGGGTGCGTATTCCCTTCTTTTGTCTCGGTAATACGAGAGAATATCACGGAAGGAGACCAGGTAGTGCGCGGGCCGCGGGCGAACGGACCGTCGTGTGAATCGCCCTTTAACGCCATTTTAAGTACGTGCGCAGTCGCCTTCTTTGCGCGAGGAACGTGCCGGCCACACAAATGGCTCGAAGGGCAACGCGAAAATCTCGAGCCGGCCGCCCAGAAGCTCGCCAGGAGCAGAACAGCTGTGAAAGACAATACGAGCAGAATCGTTTTATTAAGGTGAAAGCCTTTAATGCTTCATACTGTCGTGAGCAGGGAATGCACTACCTGGTCTCCTTCCGTGATATTCTCTCGTATTACCGAGACAAAAGAAGGGAATACGCACCCCCCGCTCCGTCCCTCACCATAGCGCAGGCTGCACATTGGCGACAACTACAAACCCGGACTGCTCAATACCCAATACTGCTGCATGTCCGATACCCAGACCAATGCTCGTAATCATGCAAACTTTTGCGGCAAACCAGGCGCCCCCTACGATTTACATCATTGGCAATAAACGTTTCCACCACCACCTACGTGTTCATGCGTCAGCACATTGAGAGGCGCGCTGACCAGGTCCAGAAGACGCGCAGATTCGCGGCGGCGGTGCGCGGAGGCAGACTCGCCGGAGGAATAGACCGAAGAGCGCAACAGCCGTGAAAGAAAAAAGGAGAAGGGAGAAAAGAGCGGAGGAGGAGAGGCGGCGCTGCGAGGAGGGTTCTGGGACGCCAGTGAGGAAATTGCCAAGATGTGATAGGTAGGAAAAGCACAGGTAGGAGCGATAGCGAGAGAGGATAACGAATCGGTAATAAGTGCTACAAATCGTACAACAGTGTATGTATGTATGTACATACATGATGGCTAGCGTAAGTGCTTGCCTTCCCGAGGGACATCGCAAATGACTGCAGAACCAATGGAATGTGCATTTCTGTTAACGTTATTTCCCGCTGTCACTCCTCCTATTGCATATTCCGCAGATTTTCTAAATCCAAGGATGACGCAGGTGCAGTTGCGGCTTCTGCCCAGAAATGGACTGGCCGGTCGAGCGCGTCTGTTGTCGCGACGTACCAGCCATCGTCGCAATCAACGCCGAAGAAGGCTGCATCACCCACCACCCGGATTTTGAAAGCATTTGCTGTCTGCCGCATGTGCTCCGGGTGGTATACTGGGAGATGCGAGAAAACGGGGTTGACGTTGAAGGGGACGAAGAGGTACACAGGTAAGCCAGAAGTGTCTTGCGTCTAAAATGCAGTAATGCTTCACCATAATCCGTGGCTTTTTCAGAGCATATCGGTACACCGCCTACCGAATGTTTACCCGGTGGATCTGGCGAACTCTCGGGAGGGGAAACCGGGTTGTGCTACCTGCGTGCATCGTCACCCGCATCCGGCACGAGTTTCCTTCAGACAGCTACGTTGGCTTTCAATACCCTGCCCTCTAAATGCACGTAATGGTCTGATAATGGTGGTACGGTAAAGGTCGTGCGTGCACAATTACAGTCAACTGTATATTAAATCACATTTATTGCTTAGTGTTGCCATCTGCTTATGTTTGCCATCAACTTTTTGATACTGTTGGCAGGGCTTTAGCATGGCTTCAGCACAGCTTCAGGATAAAAACATGTGTGCAGGGCCAACAGACATGTGTGCATGCTCCTTTTATTTTTTTCCAGCTTCCTAAATAAGGCCACTATGTGCACTAAGTAAAACTTGTGCTTGCTTAAGTGACATTAAATCAAAACTTGAGTTTCAGGAATGAGCATTTGGCAGCAGCAACTCTGTTGCCAGCTTTGTGAGTAGAAAAAAAAATGTACTACGATTGACAATTCATTCTTTTTATTGCATAAGCACACACTCAGTGTTTTCTTCTTTTTTTTCATCTTTCCCCACTCCCCCAGTGCCCTCATCCTTTGTGCATGAGGGTTTCTACAGCTTCTTTGCTACTAAGTTGTGAGTGGTCGCGAGTAACTAACTGACAGATTGAACTTATACTTTTTAATACAGGCTAAACGCATTCGCTACCTAAACATGCCAACACAATGCTTTAAAGAGAGGTGACGTGAGCCAAGTCTGTGCTGTGCAGCGTAACAGTCTGGTGGCGTCACATTGCCCATATTTTGTTAGATGTCGAGCTTAGGCTCATGTTTGACTGTACAGCCCACATGAGCCACAGTGGTTTCCAGCATGAATGTCAACATGTCCTGTTTTGGAGGCGTATTGATCTAGTGTGGGGTCTCATAAAGGTCTTCAGTTGAAAGTGCGATTGTTCCTCCCTGCGGTGTTTGGGTGCTTAGCTAAGCTGTGGCTAGCGAGATCATAGTTGCGTTTCTCCTTAATAAGCATTGATTTGTCTGGAGCATATAGGACCTCTGAGGTGGGTGGCTGTCCAATACCCTGGCTGAGATCCACTTTTGTGGTCTTTCCCACACACACACACATACTCATGGTCACCTATGCCCACAGTGGGTACAGGTCTGGCAGTTTTATCAGAGTACTCTTTTTGTCTCATGCATGCATTCAAGGTCTTCTTTAGGACACTCATGATTATTTTCGGCCTCAGAACTTCATCCTCGGATGGAACTGCTGTTGTCGTTCTCCTCCGTACAGATGCTGAACAGATGAGCCAAGGTCTTTATCGCGAGGTACATTACTGAGATGCAGCATTGCTTTTTGCACGTCGCTGCCATACAATACACAGTGTTTGAGGACGTTCTTCACTGCCTGCATGGCTCCCTCTGTGAGGCCATTAGACCTAGGGCATAATGGACTGGACATTTGTTGCTGGAACAACCATTCTTCCTGGAACTTACAGAATTCATGTGCTATGAAGCAGGTTCCACCATCCGACTCTGCGACTCTTGGTATGCCATAGGTCGCAAACCAAGGCTTCATTTTTGGAATCGCTTGTGCTGCAGTTGCGTTCTTGGGTTCGCCAAAGTCTACGCACCCCGAACAGCTATCCATAATTACAATGTTGGGCTTGCGTTTGCAGTCAACTAGGTCTACAAGCACATGTTCCCAAGGCAGCTTTGGAACGTTTCGGCGGAAGTGATTCTTTGGGTGGCTGTCTTTGTGATGTTCCGCACACCTTGCACCTTTCAATGAGATCTGTAGTGTTTTTTACATGACTGGTCAGTGCGCCATCTGTCTTGCTCATCTGAGACTGCTGTTTATGCCTAAATGACCATTGCATATGGTCTTCTGCACTCTACCTTTCCATGTCTCAGGTATGACTATATGGTCACCTTGAAAGAGCGGACCTTCTTAAGTTGACACTTTGTCATGTCTGGTGGTGAAAATTTTCTGTCCTTCTGTCAGTCGTGTTGTTCTTGGCCAACCATATTGCACTGCTCATACTGTGCTTTGCAGTGCTTTTTCCCGTTTCATCTCTGACGAGTTCATCGAAGGCATCTTCACCCATTGGTAGTATTGCGAGGACTTCCATGCCCACGACGATCATATCTTCTGCACTTTCACTTCATGTGCACTCACGGCTTAGCAGGTCAGCATTGTGCAGGTCTTTTCTTCTCTTGGTACACAATCATTGGAGCATAATGTTTTATATCGAAGGGATTCCTCTTGGTGGTGCTGGTCATAAGGGTTTCTTGCTGATGGTTTCTAGTGAATGATGATCAGTCTCAATGATCAGCGGATAGCCATATAAATGTAGGAATGAATCTTCTTGCAACCCTACTTGATTGCGAGGGCCTGTTTGATCTGTGGGGGATTGACCTGCGAAGCAGTTGGTATAGCGGATGCATGTGCAAGTTCTTTCAATTTTGCATGAGCACTGCTCCCATTGTTCTTGACTTTGCATCGACTAACAGAATCCGTTCACCATTGATGTCATAGTACTTAATTGCCTTGAATTTGCATGTTTTTGGACAGTGGGCATTGTTGTGTCGGGAACTAGTTTATTACACAACAAAGAACTCACTACAAGACTTAGAAACCATGCCTCCTGGCACAAGATGCTCAGAGCTACGAACACTCACACACGTGTGTCCACTGTTGCCAGTACGCAACATTTCCTCCCTTGCAAATTTTTCACTAGTCCAATTTCTGTGGCGTTTAATGTGCTCTCACTCGACGGGACATGGCCGGATTAAGGAGGCTCACAGGGACTGCTACATGGGGAACATCAAGTTTGTCTTCCAGTGCACTGGCACACTGATCACGTTGAGCTGGTGCATGCAGGTCTGTCCTCATCTAGAACACGAGCAGGTGATATCTGAGTGTCTGGGTAGGTCTGTATATTGGGTCAGAATTCAGCTTCCGAGTCCAGAATCGTTTGTCATCAGTGTAGCCTTTGCACAGTTGATCGATGCGACATCTCCAGGGTAGTTCCTCCAACTTCCACTTCATATGAAAGAGGTCCTGTTCTGTTTATGACGATTACGGACACCCACTTACTTGTGCCCCTATAGGTGTGCACAGAAACTTCTTCCCCTTCTGAAAAAAAGTGGTCCGACACCTGTATTGGTAGTTGTTTTGTTGATGTCTGCATGCTCAGTCCTCATCCTTTGCTGCTGCTATGCCGCACTTTCTACACAAATGGCAAAATTGAAGGCCATGATTGTCAGGTCACGCTTCGCGAAGAGCCACTGCTCGTCGCATAGGCCAGACGCGAGCCTCTCACGGAGCATCACGCCTAATGGTAACAACTTAAGTGAAGTGTGGTTTATGGGGACGTGTGCAGCGCTGGCAATGAAGACTTGGCCACATGTAATTGGCAAACAGCGGGGTGAAAGGCACTTCTCAAAGCAAGCAGTTCTCAGTGCGAGTGTCAGCTGGCCGCCTCCAGAGCTTTGTCGTCGTTGGCACCGGCACTTGGTCGTCATCTGTATTCCATAAGGTTCATCACATTAGTGGTAGCAGCCATAGTTATCGACTTAGTTCCTGCTGCACTTGACGCTTGCAAAACCACAGGTTAGAGCTCAAAGCCAACTTTTGTAACGCAGTCAGGTATTCACCAACAGATTGAAACGTGACTGCAAACATTGGACTGGCGAGGGTCAAAGTGTGCCTGAAGCATCTGTATGACGGCGTATTTCACTTGGTCTGGCGTTTTTGGCTGCAGAAGTGCACAAACCAAATCGCAAGTCAGGGCTGCACATAACGTAAGAAGCTGCGCACATCGCTTGACTGGGCCAGTCGCATTGTTTGCTTTGGACAGAAACTTGAGACAGCAGTACCATGCCGTCCAGGAAGCACCAGATGAACTGCTGAACTCCATCCACCCCAAGAAGTCAGTCAGATTTCCATGCTCTCATTCGTTGTGCTGCTGTGTAGTTTGTCCGCAGAATCGAACCATCCTCGTCAGCAAAATTTTAACTCAGAGTTGTCGGCTGCGGGAAGATGTGCGAGCTGTTGACTTCAATGCACCTGGCATTTACTGTTTCATTCGAACAGCATGGATGCTTGCACGCTCAGCTTCTTCACTCTCCACTGATGGTAGTATCCATATGGATTTTGGGCTTGAAGAGAGGTGGATGTGTAGCTGGGCACAAAACACAGAAGTGTGAGACCAGCAAGATGGCACTTATGTTGTGAAAGGGATGTCCAGGCACACTGTAGGCGGAGACATGTCTGAGGATGTGGAGACGAATCGTAAGCACCAGTCATCGTCGGGTCTCCACAAATATATGGCTGGACGTGCTCAGCCAGGCTGGAATGGAACAGCGCTGCGCCGGCCTTGCAGTTAAGCAGCCACGAAATCCAGTCTGCGCGTGCTTGGCAGGTGTACTGGGACAGTCGTCATCTTCTGTTGTCAGACCACAATGGCACGCTACAGGGACCCCCTCTAGCGATGAAGCCATGAGCGAGGGGTGAATGGCGAAAAGCAGATACTCTTGGCGCAAATCGTACGCGACGAGGACTGGCACGGTCGGGAGGGAATGCAGCGGCACAGTTAGCGATGACGTTGGTGTCAAGATGAGCAGGTTTAAGCCGGTCAACTGAGATTGTGTCCTGCCGGCCGTTGATGAGCAGGAGAAAGTGCTTAGGAGCACGCCGGAGCACTTGGTACGGACCATCGTATGGTGGCCGTAAGGGTGGGCGTACGGCATCGTGGCGAACAAAGACGTGAGTGCACCGCTGAAGGTCAGAGGGGACGGGGACACGACGGGAATACTGGCGTTGACGTGGTGGAACGACAGTGCTCATAGCGCTACGTAGGCGGTAGGCGTAATCTGAGACGTCAGCAGGCGTGGGTGGTGAGTGCTCGAAGAATTCGCCAATGACACGGAGAGTAGTGCCAAACGTTAGCTCTGCTGCACAGGTAGAAGAGTCACTGCGAAGTGCGGTGCGGAGACCAAGCAGGACGAAAAGTAGGCGCTCAATTAATGGCGAAGGAAAAGCGGACACCAGAAATGAAGCTTTCAGCTGCCGGTGAAAACGCTCAATGACACCGTTGGAAATCGGGTGGTAAGAGGTCGTCTTGATGTGACTGATGGCGAGGAGCCGAGATAGGTTGGCAAATAAGGTGGAATCAAATTGATGACCACGTTCAGTCGTAATGGTGCAAGGGACACCGTAGTGGCTGATCCACAGTGTGATAAGTGCTCTTGCGATCGACTCTGCCGTTATGTCCAGAAGGGGCATCGCTTCAGGCCATCTCGTGAACCTGTCAATGCAGGTTAACAGGTAGCGATGGTTCCCGCAGGGAGGAAGGGGACCGACAATGTGGACGTGCAGATGGCTGAAGCGGGCGTCCGGGGACGGGAACGTGCCAAGCGGCGTCACAGTGTGTCGATGCACTTTGCTTTTCTGACAGCTCAGGCATGCGCGCGACCAGCGGCGAACGTCGACGTTGATGCGAGGCCAGACATAGCGAGCCGTGATAAGGCACTGTGTTGCGCGAATGCCAGGATGGGCCAAAGAATGGAGGGCATCAAAGACGGTTCGTCAGTATGGTGGAGGCACGTAGGGGCGAGGGCAACCGGTTGATGTATCACAAACGAGGGGAACAGCGCAGTCAGAGAGCAAAACGTCCTCCAACACCAGAGAGGTGTCGCGCGTGCGAAACCGTTGCAACTCGGCATCGGCTCGTTGAGCAGCAGCCATAGCCGTGAAGTCGATGATTGGCCGTCCATTGTCCGCCGCATTGACTTCAGCACGAGAAAGAGCGTCGGCAACTATGTTGGACTTGCCGCTGACGTGACGAATGTCGTAGGTAAATTCGGAAATGTAGGCGAGCTGCCTGATTTCGCGAGGAGCGTAGGAGGTACTGCTGGATGCCAGCGCGGACGTCAGAGGTTTGTGGTCAGTGAGGATATGAAAGCTGCGTCCCTCGAGAAAATGTCGATTAGAAAATGCCGATTAACATGCCGACCGGAATAGCAAGAACTGCTGAATCAGCTGAAGCGGGTGGCTCTCGATTGGAAGGACTCCACCGTGTTTTCACGCTAAGGGTGCAAAAGGCGCAACTGCCGCAACACTAACTTCTGAAAATTGCGTATGTACGCGAACGCTATTTTCCCGTGATCGTTGTGCGCATGTGCATTCTGGACCCGCTATTCCGCTATGCACGCAATTACGCAAAGCCCTCAATACTAAAAAACTCTAATATCCCCGAGGACTTTCACGTGTTGGCTTCTCCTCATAGCTAAAAAGCTTTGTGGTGAAGCTATCTCAAAAAGCACCGTTTATTGTCTTTGGTATGCAATTATCTCCGAAAGTCGGCCTCACGCGTACTGCATTCTCATCATTTCGCGATAAGTACATTGCCACGTCCAGACGCTCTTTACAATAGCCGTCTTTTTGAAAAACTTTTTTCTATAACCCCCCCCTCCAAAAAAAAATGCAGTCTTTCATGAGAGGTAAAATGCAAATTTGCAAATTGCAAATTTGGCTCCCAATGGCACCTCCTATGTTTTATTTTCTGCTGTTTTCAGTGAAAATAATTCTTTGTGATCAAAAGACCAAAATCTATCGATACAGGTCAAACTTCTATTTGTCCTCAGTGTCCCTTTCAACTTGAAAGTCCACATCTGTCCTGTGCTTCTCTATTTGCTTGTTTATTTGCTGTTCTCTAATACACACACATACCAGCTTACTTTCTTGCTGAGTGTATTGACCATTGTCGGAATGTGACTTTAGTGTGATGAAGATGGCATCACTTTTTTTCGTGAAGAGGACCGTAATGAAGTGCTTTTGGTGGCTCCTGCTTTCAAAGGTGCCAAATCATAACATGACCACATTCGAAAGAAAATATGCTAACAAAAGCTCGTTTCTTGCGTGCCTCTTCACTATTGCGACAATTTGTGCTGTCTACTGTATAGAGGAAAATAGTGTAACTGTGCATTGGTTCACGTGCGCTACTCTGTTTTCATATTTTCAGCAAAGTAGAATGCACCATCAATGAACAAGTGTGACCTGACTAGTTCTGAAGTATCACTTGTAGCTACAAACCTAGTTGTTGCACTGTACTTTATTTTCCCCCACAGCACTGGTAGGCAAGCATAGCTGTAACAAAGTATAGAATATGTATGCCATCTTATGCAAACAGATATTTTGCAAGGTGACTGCATCTGTTGCTGTTCTGTATTGTGGAGCCACTGTGTAATGAATCGTGAAGAACAACCAATTTATAGGGTTTGAGTATGTAAAATTTCATTGAGTGTTTTTGGACTCTTTCTTTGTAAATGCAACATGCTGTGTCTGTGCTTCTGTGCGAGATGTTTCAAACTAGTGCACTGCATCTGAATAAAAGTTTTTCCTGTTTCCAATGTTTGCTTTAAGGGGGGACACTGGTCTTGAAAAAAAATTTTTTATTAATGAAGTCACAGTTACGAAATCTTCAGGGCATATGTATTTTTGTGTGCTGATTCTAAATATGTCATTTAATTTCATGTAAAACAATTCCTTGAGCACTTATGTACTTTTTATGCTAGTATTTTGTGGAGAGTTTTGAAGAAAATTTGCTGTGGGAGACTCTCTGAAATGTATGCCATTGGGCTCTCTTGACACCAAGGAATACAATAAGGGTGAAATTGTCTTCCTGCCTATCATAGAACTTAAGTTATAGAGTTTTGAAGTTGTCGCTTCAGAAATGAGAAGGAAAATGTGTGTTCCTGTGTGTGAAGTGGCAGATTCAGTACCCTATTACTCAAGTTCTATGAGAGCCAGGATGATAATTTTACTCTTATTGTATTCCTTGGTGTCAAGAGAACCCAATGGCATACATTTCAGCGAGTTTCCTGCAGCAAATTTTCTTCAAAACTCTCCGCAAAATACTTGCATAAAATGTGCATAAGTGCTCAAGGAATTGCTTTACATGAAATTAAATGATATATCTAGAATCAGTGCACAAAAATACATGTGCCCTGAAAATCTCGTAACTATGACTAAATCAATAAAATTTTCTTTTCAAGACCAGTGTCCCCCCTTAATAATGGGGATACCAAAGGCCACAGTATTCCTCTGATGGGCAGGTGTCCCAGTGGCCCCAACCACAAAGCTCGGTAGCACGGTCCTGTTTTTCTTGCCAAGGTAGTGCCACACCCAGCGCACGAACTGCCGATAGGCTGTATACCTGTAGCGGCTGACAAGTGAGCAAGCAGAATTGGGCATCTGCACAAACAATACATGCAGACGTCCATTCATCTATTTTAATTCAGAATACCCTAGGGGCACAGCACAACTTAGGGTGAAAAGAAAGCATGATCATGGAAAATTGACAAACCAAAACAAAGATGCACTGAATTTTTTGGGGAAAGAGAAAGTAAGCAGGACAACATATTTGAAAAGGGTAAAAAACAAATTCAAAGTGATGATGACTCCTAGAAGATCAAATAATATCAAGATACACTGAGGAAAAAGAAAACAATTCACTCATGTGAAGCTGATTATTATCCCTGCTATGTCAGTCACTATTGCCAAGAAAAACCCAAAAAAAGAAGGAATGAATGAAAGCATTCATACTGTCTGCCTTAGAATATACGCACTATGCGTTGTTTCTGCAGCATAAAGAGTAGAAAACAGCCACCCCTGTAATCGGGGACATATAGCTTTCAGAAATAGATATCGAAAGCCATTTCACTCGGGTCACAGTCAACTGCGCTGAACACGGCTTGTACAAAATATGTAGCACCAGGCGCATGCAGTCAGTTCTACGTTACCTATGAATGTCTGACGCCCTGCACAATGCCTGGCCGGTCTTCCACCAGGCCATAATCGGAGACTTCAATGGCGGAAAAGTCTAGACATGCTACCGCGAACGTGCAGTGTGCAGTAACGCATGACTCGCCTTCCGGTACAATCGCGTCTACGATCGGCACTTCACAGCAGCACATAGACTCTGCCACTGTGTCCATAGGACGGCAGTGGCCGCATTGGCACCTGTGAAAAAAAAAATGCATAAGAGTGTTGTAGACCTCAGATCTGCTACTGAGTGCTTCCAGTAGGTGCATTCATGAGGTAAATACAGCCCATCAGTTTAAAACTACATGAGTGTTGGCAAAGCGAACAGCATGCTTACACCGGCTGCGCTAACACTCATCTAGGGTACCCGAGCTGTAGCAGTATATTGTGTGTGCAAGTAGCAAAAAGATTACCCATGCAGCCTTTATTGGCTCTTTAACCTACATTATACTCAGCACATGCGAAAAAAATAAAAAATGCTGTAACTGACGGCTTGTTGCCAAGAGGTAACCGCTTGATTCATTCGAAATGTCTTGCCAGTTGACATTGCCAGCCTGCCTATCCTCTTCATCGCTGCTTCTTTCCTCTTCTTTTTCGTTATTGGAATTGCTGGCCAGTGGGTCGAATTCAAAATGCCTGGCAACATCAGCCATGTTCATATCATGGGGCAAAACAAAGTTGGAGTTCTATGTGCTACCTGACAACGACATTCTGATTCACATGCGATCGCGAGCGGACACGTGCGGCTCGTGCATACATCCTGTGTCCACATGATTACCAAGCTTTGTCTTTGGGGGTGCTTGCATGGCGTTCTGAAAAAGGCTACAAGGAAGTAATCTAGCTTATGATGTGTCGCAGAGATTAGGCGGAAGTAACGTTGAGCAACAGCTCCCGGGTTTAATGTATGCAGGTGATATTGCACTGTTAGCATATAGCCGGGAAGATTTGCTAGCTCTGGTTAATTGTTGTGGAGACGAAGGAGATGTGCTAGGTTTCAGTTTTAGCACAACTTAGTCAGGTGTGATAATTTTCAACGATGCAACTGATCAGGTGCTTACAGTACAAGGCCACAAAATACCCAGAGTGGCCGAATGCAAATATCTTGGAATATGATACAACGAAGGGCAGATATCCACGCAAATGCACGAACAGTCTCTTAGGGCAAAAGGGTGAAGAGATGCCGGAATAATCAAACATAGAGCATTATGGGGGTACAATGAATTTGAAGTACTGAGAGGTATTTGGAAAGGAATAACGGTGCTGGGGCTTACTTTCGGGTATGCGGTTTAAGGGCAGAAGTTCAGTCGACATTAGAAGTAAATCAGAGAGCTGTCGGAAGATTAGCACTAGGTGCCCATGGCGAAACCACAAACGAGGGAGTACAAGGGGATATGGGCTGGGCATCGTTCAAAACATGGGAAGCTCACTGTAAAATACTATATGAAGAACGCCTGAGGAAATTGGACAGTTAGAGGTGGGCAGCTAAGGTATTCAAATACTTGTACAGAAAGAGCGTTGACTCACAGTGACAGAAAAGAACTAGGAAACTAACCAGTAAGTATGCCAGACACGAGGATGGAGAAGGAAAGTGCATTCCCAAGTGGCACTGGCCGCCTGCCGATCATCAGCCGCTGTGCGGCTCTTGGTTGGCAATGCATGCTCAGCAAGCAGCCAGGCCATCATTGGATGCTAAGTTGCTTGGCAAGAGGTTTCCCACCTAGGCTGGGCTGACGTAAAAGTGCGATGTGCCACCAATTTTGCCCTGAAAACATTACACATCAGGTTGGGCCGATGTCGGGCTTTGAAACATGGCCAGTATATGTTTTCTAGATATATATATTGTTCCTGTGCACAGTTAATTTCAGCATGCTTACTGCTATTAGGAGCTGTGAATTGACCTATTTTCATCGTGCATATGTAGCTCACACTCACAGATTGGTTCAGTTTTGGTGTAGGCATTTTTTGTGGTTCAACAAAGCTAGCTTCTCTTGACGAGTGCTTGGAACTTTTTATTACAGAAATGAAACCGTTCCTCGATAATGGACACTTCCACAAAAGGAAACATTTTGAGATCACTGTAAAAGCGTTAGTTAAAGCTATGAAACAGTTTTGTGGTTATTACGGGTGTAACAGATGCTGCACAAAGGTAACATATCTTGGTCGTATTATATATCAGGACATTGATAGCCCTCTGAAAACAGATGATTCTTTCAGGCAACAAGCCCAAAGTGAGCATCACAAGGGATTGTCACCACTAACCACACTTGGTTTGGAAATGGTTTCGGGCTTCCCCTTGGACTACATGCATGTATTGTGCCTCGGGGTAGTACGGGTAGTGCCTCGGGCTTGCATACCAAGAGATTTCTCACGCATGCCTTGGGAACTTCAGTGTTTTGAGCGACGGAAAGCCACAGAGTCCAGGCTGTTCCTGCTGTATCTTGGGCCAGTTTTGCTGAAGGTCTTGACGGCCCCTGTATAGGAACATTTTTTGTGTTTGCATGTCCCATTGCCATTTTGGCTGCCCTTCTATGTTGGGTCATATAGAGTATGCAAAGAAGTTGCTCCGAAGATTAGTTTTGCAGTGCAAAGAAGTATATATCGCGGAATCTCTCATGTACAACGTTCATGCCCTAAATCATCTGGCTGATGACTGCAAAAAATTTGGGACACTTGATAACTTTAGTTGCTTTCCCTTTGAAAATTATCTCAAAGAAATGAAGCAGTCAGTGAAGTATGGCCACAAACCATTAGAGCAGTTATATCTCAGAATCACGGAAAAGGGTAGTGATCTTTGCAGTGAACATGTGATGCAAAATCAAGCACCAACTGCTGGTGTTCTTGAATCTTCAAGACATGAGAAAGGCCCACTTGTGTCATGTGCTAACTAGAAGCAGTTTGAGAGGGCCATTTGAAACAACAACATTGTGAAAAACAAATGTCCTGATAACTGTGTGTTGCTCATGAAAACCAGGATATTAGCGATGTCTAACTTTTTGGAATTAGGATCAAAAACATTGGTTTTGGGGAAGCTGTGCAAAACTGAGGGTGATGTCTACACGCAACCTTGCAGGTCATTGCTTCTGTCTATGTTTTTTGTGTCTCAGAGTTAAAAAACTTGATGTGTTCTCATATCAAGACTTCATAAGCAAGGGAATGCTATTGGCCTCTAAAACTAAGAGAGTGTTCATTCCCATGTTTCATCTATTGTAAGGGTACTGAATATTGTTTGGCCATGCATAAAGCTCTGTTTCCTAAAAATGAGGCTAACAACAAAAACAGTTTGAAGCTAATAGAAAAGACGAGCTGAAAGCATGGTGCCATGAAGCCTAGCCCTTTGTTGATTACTGAGCTGTTGCAAGTTGTAACCTACCAACAAGAGTACATTTGCTTCCTTTTGTTCAGGATTGCAGCATTATGATTTCTGGAGTAGTTTCATTCTTCACTGTAATGGTTGCCTTGGGCTGTACATCAGTTCTCTCTACAGAGAACTGATGTACAGCCACACCTTTTTGAAATAAATATGCATGTCCTGGCAAGCCACTGGAAAAAGAAGTTTCTGCAATTGGGAGCAATTATTCTGTTTTCTTGAATCACTGGTTTACTTCCAAATCAATGTGATCCGAATGGGTTGCAATATATTACTAAATGCAAATAATACACTGGAGTACCATCATGTCAGCATGCATAAAGCATTCTGTAATTCTGTGTTACTTCTATAAAACAAAGCTGCTTGGAAAAGTTTCAGCTCTTATAATCATGCATAATCGTGGAGTATTGCATAACCTCCAAATTCTCATAAGTGTCCTTCATAAATGGGCTCTCTATGTTTACTTTTTGTGGTATTCAATGGGCCCTCATAATTACCTAATGGCTTACCTGAGGCAAAATATTTCTTAAATTCTTTACGCCTTCATTTATGTAGGTGATGTTGATTGGTTCCTCAGAAATGTCTTAGTTGCAGACATGAATAAAAAATTAAGAACATTCCTAATTCCAAAGTATCTACAGTAGAAAAGCAACATTTTTTTCTGTAGCAAAATAACTTGGAATAACATGGGCATGAAGTTTGGGAAATGAAATGTTCACAACCTTTTTGAATGCAGTTATGCTACATGTCTGAGGAAGACAGCAGCAGCATTCAGGGATTGGCTTGAGGGGTCCTTTGTTACACCACAACAAAGCACCAGCTCTTGCTTGTTACTTGCGTATTGCAACATTATGAAAGTACCCTTGTAAATTTGTTCTTCACTTCATACCTACCTTCTTTCTAATCTGATATTGAAGGAAAACTTCTGTGGCGGATGGCCATGCTATGAAAGTTGGCTTAATATTATAGCAACTCTCCGATTCGATCATATTGGGTTGATGGCCACATTTTATACCTTAGAGCATAGATTTTTAAGTCAACAGTTCTAAAGATACTGAGTCAAATAATAATAATGAATAAGCAATTTTCGAACCTCTCATTCTTGCCATGAGCAAAGGAACAACAGCAGTAAACGTACTGCCTACAGTATTGTTCTTTACTGTGCTAAATGTACCACTGCGATACTACTTTGGATGTAGTGCTATTTTATGCATATCCACATTTGTGGATGACTTCACAAACTAGTGTTTTGTCGCAATGCTTAAATTAAAAGTGGTTAATTTTTGACAAGCCGTATTCACACTACAGGTATCTTAAAGTGGAATTTCTAAAGGAAGGGAGTACCTATGTCATCCTCAACCATTGGGTGCTGGTTTGCTTTTGGCCGCCGTCAACTTCCAAAATGGAAGTGACTAAAATGAATCAGAAGGCTGTGTCCGTGGAGTGGGATCAATTGACACCTCGCAGATTATGGATCCTGGCTACAAAGAGTAAGCCCAGAACTATATTTTGTGAAGTAATTTTAACAAGAAGCAACAAGCTTTCTTTAGTATCCTTGAAAATAATTCAAACTTTGTATTAGCGTACTCTAAGAAATTCTCTGTGTAGATGCTGTGGAAATGTTTTATTGGCACTGTCTTGGTCACTTGTAATGGGATTAAACCTGAAAGGAAATAAAATATGCATGGCTTGAGATGCCACACAAAACAGTGCTAATCAGCATTGCTCAGGAACAAATACTAAATGCTCCAGGTCACTCGAACTAGCAACACTGGCTAAACATCAATTGTCAACCAGACATCATTGAGTGTTATAGCATGCATAAAAGCAAATGAGCTTTAAAACTACCAGATAAGGGAACTTGCTCTTTTTATATCTTCAGATGGTATCTGATGAGTGCATGATGTTTTGAGGCGTTTTCCATCACAAGAAAGGAAAAAGGGCCGTGTATGCATATTAGCCTTTATTACCTCTGCTTGCACAAGAATCAGCAGTATTATGCCCCAGTACAAGGTGTTCTCAGTGGCAGTGAACTGATGGCAGTGCCAGATATCACCAGGCTCTCAACAGTAGTTCAGTCCATTTGAGATCGGCAGTCGCAGTTCAGCAGCGGGCCACCTGACATGTTGGCACTTTATGGGCCCATTTTTCTGCCCGAGTCAGTGACCTTCTCTACTGTTCTATGTTCTCAATCCACACAAACGATTGCTATTGAGGACACTATTGACCCAATGCTGCTGCTTTTAATTTGCCAGTACATATAGACAAGTTAAGGCATGAGCTGGAATCAAAGATGCGAAGTGCTGAATCCAAGCATGTCTCAGCATGATTGTTTTGGCTGTGTGTAGTGCCCAGCTTTAGCACATACACTTTGTAAAGCTTATGTACAAATTGGAGTTGTATCAGGTGGAGTGTTTAAATTTAGCATTAAACTTTACCATATTAATAACATCATTAATGAGTAGCTGCCCATAGTAGTGTAGTCATGTGATAAACGAACAAATTTATTTCAGAAAAAGGAAAGGCTGAGGGCAGCGATAAAAAGCCTAAACTGACTTTTGTGGCGGGTGCTGTGTAAGAATTGTTGACAGTTCCCCAACAGTAGGAAGGCTAACTAGGCCTTTTCAGTCAAATGGCAGTCAATAATAACTGTGTGAGAGGGTTAACATAATGTGATTTTTAAGTCACAGGAGCTTGCCTTTTTTTGTGGAAGAAATATGCCTTGTAGCATGCTTGCTTGAGAGTAATGCTTCGTGTTAGTCATGGCTTTGTTAGTCTTCTGGAATTACAACTTGTATGTTTACGTCCTGTTTTTCTTCAGTTATATGTGCACCACCAACTAGCCCTTTGATCATCATGGTGCTACGTTACTAGGCTGCAACCTATTAAAACACTTGCTAGTTGAGGTCTTGACTGATGAATTGATTTTGTGCCTGTGCTTTTTTGTGGGGATTTAAATTTTAAATATGATGACGTCTTGTTAAAAAGTGGTCTTTGCTAGTCATATTGAGGATACGTGTGTGCAAACCACAATACTGATCTGTATTATACATAACATAGTATGGCATTGTTTTTTTTTTTTTTGTATACTTATTCAGTGAATGTTAAACTTGTTGCCCACATGCTTGAATGGTCAGTGTAAAATGAAGTTTCTGTGTGACAGCAGCACAAAATCTGCTGCATAAAAGTAGATGCCATTGCTGTATATCTCTTAGTGCTGTATATGAAAAACTGGCTGACTGCTCTTGTCTTCCTGTTTCATTGTGTGTTTTGTCAAGTGTTGTGTGCTGTACAGCTCTGCATTCACTACTCACCTCAGTAATTTGTTACTTGCTAGATGCTAATCAGTGCCATTTCTCACTGCAGACTCCTACCAAAGGGCTCAGGAGCTACTGCCATGTGCTCTTGAAACGTCCCATTTTGAATCTGAGGACTCAGAAACCGAGAGGCACCAAAGACAGATATTAAAGAGTGTGGTGCATTCTTCAGATAGTGATGATGACATCATTCCTTGCAAAGAAAAGACTGTTCAAAGGATTCCACTGAAAAGGAAAAGTACTCGGTCACCACGTAAACGCCATTACAAAGACTTTGAGCTATCTCACAGCTGTAAGCTCATTGCTTTATGCATATCTGTGAGAATTCTTCAAGGTGCAAACATAATTTTCCTACCACACAAGCTGGCAAGTTTGTGTTATTCCCTTTGTACTTCTACTGCACTGCTGTTGGCTTATTATGCTGCTGACAACCATTACGTATGAAAAGTTTTTCAGGGGGTAGTTCGTGCACGCTATTTATTTATAGGAAAATAACACAACAAAATATGAGGGTGGCACTAAGATTCAATTTTTATCTTTTTCGTTTTTATCAATTTTTATCTGTTTCACTAGCAAACTGCTGTGAAGTCAGTGCAGTTCTTTTTGGTGCAGCTCTCGAGGTTAGGTTTCACTGCCATTCACTTCCAATAGGTGATTATAGAATCCTTTCCATCATTGACTTTGCGATTTATTCAAGAGGAAGGAAAAAGATGTTTTATTTTTTAATCCAGTTCTCTAGGCAGTAAATGCATGTTTTGCTGTTGAAAAATCATGAAGATATCCCTAAAGAGCAGAACTGATTTATTCATTTATTTATTTATTACAATACCCTCAGGGCCCGTAGGGTGTTATAGAGGGGATGGGTGAAAAAAGAAAAAAAATACATAGTAAAAAGTACAGGCAAAAGGCAAAAATCATGATGCAGACGCTGGTTTGATGATATGCTTGGTGATAAGTGGCTTGAAAAATGAGGAGTCTTCAATGCAGGCGATATGGGGTGGAAGGTGGTTCCACTCAGTGTTAGTCTTCGATATGAAAGAATTAAAAAGTACATTTGTTTTACAGGTTGGGATAGAAACTTTATGCGGATGGTCAACACGTGATGACAAGTATGATGGTATAGAAGAAAATATTCCTGTTTTAGTCTTTCGTTATGAAAGAAGATGCTGTGGAAAAGACTGAGGCATCAAATATTTCTGCGAACTACAAGATTAGTTAGACCAAGTATAGTTTTTATTAAAGAAACACTAGCCGTGCAAGAATAATTGGAAACGATGAAGCAAGCTGACTGGTTCTGAACAGATTCAATAGCATCGATTAAAGTGAGTTGTGTGGGGTTCCATATTGATGATGCGTATTCTAGCTTTGGCCATATTAGTGTCTGATATAAAAGTAACTTCAAATGGGATGGAGCCTGAGAGAAATTTCTGCGTATGTAAATAAGGGCACGGTTTGCATTGTTAGTAAGATATTCTATGTGCATGTGCCAGGATAAGTTGTTAGGGATGTGAACACCCAGATATTTATAAGATGAAACGTTCTGTAATGAAACTCTATTAATCTTGTAATCGAATGGTTTAGACAGGTTAGACTGGCGTTAGATGGATATAATTTTCCACTTTGATGAATTGAGAACCATAGACCATATCTGACACCAATTAAGACTTTATCAAGATCGGACTGAAGGAGGGAACTGTCGTTAATGTTATGTATTGCACGAAAAAGAACACAGTCATCAGCAAAAAGCTGAACGGAAGAGTTAATGCCAATCGGAAGGTCATTAATATATATCAAAAAAAGTAAAGGACCCAGAACAGAGCCTTGGGGAACACCAGATTTCACGGCACATGGGGATGATACAGAGTCATTAGCTGATACAAACTGGGTGCGGTTAGTCAAGAAACATTCAATCCACTTAAGAAGATTGGGGTCACTATTCGGGGAACTCATTTTAAGAAGGAGTAAATTGTGAGATACCTTATCAAAAGCCTTAGTGATGTCAAGAAAGATGCAGTCGGTTAGTAAACCAGTATCTAAAGACGACGCTAAGATATTAGTGAAAGATAAGAGTTGAGTCACGCAAGACAATTTTTTTGGAACCCGTGCTGACAGGAGCTTAAGAAAGAGTTACTTTCCAAAAAAGAAGCGAGGCTAGAATATATAATGTGCTCTAGAAGTTTGCAAAGAATGCTTGTTAATGAAATTGGTCTGTAGTTAAGGGGAGAATTCAGATTACCTTGTTTGAACAGTGGAACCACCCTCACTACCTTCCAGTCAGCCGGCATTGTGGCATGTTCGACAGACTGGGTAAAAAGGTGCGCTAAATATATGCTGGAATAAACAGAAGTGTTCTTCAAAAACTTCGAATTGATCTTGTTGACACCGCAACTGGACAATAACTTGAGGCTCTGGATTAACATCACAATGCCAGCAAAATCAATGACAATGGGGTCCATCGAAAAAAAATTGTACTTAAGCACTTCTCGAGCATCATCGAAGGAACAATCAGAAAACAATTTTGCAATGGCAAGGTTTAAGGCAGTACAACATTTTTCAGTTGTCATTGTATTCCCAGCACTATCAGAAAGTTGAATGATTGTTCGTTCTTTGGGCCTGATAATGTTCCAGAACTTAGATAGATTAGTGGAAAGGAGTGATGGCAATGTGTTATTTAGGAACACGTCCTTGGCTTCTTTGATAGCTAGTCAGTAAGTTCAGGGAAGATTACCGTATGCGGACCAGCGTTCCGCAGTGTTTGCACGTTTTGCAAGGCGAAAGAAGTGCTTCTTCTTATTCAAAAGTCGTTTCATGGTGACGGTGAACCATAGTGATCGGGATTTTTTTTGAAATTCGGCAGATTGGGACGTACTTATCGACTAGTGCCGAGACTGTATTCTTAAATAAAGCCCAATTTCGGTCAACGGTTCTCTCGAAGCAGGCAGGCATGCAGTTATCTATGAAGAGTGCTAGCTCGTTATTAACTGATGTGTAGCCAGCTCTGGAATAGTCTCTAATTGTGTTTATGGTACTAGCCTTTTTAGTAGTAAGCGTTGTTATTTCGTAGTGAATAAGACAATGATCGCTCAAACTGGGCATGTAGGTTACACGATGTAGAAGATCAGGAGCAGTGGTAAGAATTAAGTCTAACAGGTTAGATGATCCAGAACCAAACCTTGTAGGCTCTGAAACAAGCTGTGTAAGGTTAAACTGCATTCATATGTTCAAAAACGATTGGCTGACTGTGGAAGTACCTCTGACAGTTGTAAAGAGACCGGACCAATCGATTTGGGGAAAATTAAAGTCACCTAACAGAAATAAAAGCAGTGAAGGGAATTGTGTAACCAAAATATTCAATACATCGTGTAAGTCATCACAAAAAGATGGTGCTGCGTTTGGCGGCCTGTACCACACACAGAATAGAGCACTTTGGTAGTGAAGGTTTATGTGCACACAAAGCATTTCTAAGGAAGTAGGGCAATGACAATGCCTGATACGAGGTAATAGGCAATGGCAATCAGTACACCACCTCCGTGTTTTACAGTCCTATCTTGGCAGTAGAAGGTGTAGTTTTTTAAAAGTCAAGCAATTCTGTATTTCTTATCACGTTTGAAAGCCAAGTTTCTGTTAAGACCACCACATCGGCAGCGCATACATCAATTACAGAAGATACATCATGGCGTTTGTTTACAATACCCCGGATGTTTGTGAAGAGAAATGATAGATTCCGACGGAAGACACGTTTTTGGGTTAGGATAAGGATGTATCTGCGTCGATGCGGGTAGTGCCAGACGAAGACCTGGCTGGAATGCTGTCGTTGAAAGGCCCTATTTCGCACACGCTGTCGGTATCCGCTGAGTAAACATAACATTTATTGCCAATGTGAAGCTTGTTATACCGTACTGAAAATTTTTTGCCGCTTTGAGTACCAAAATCGAAAAGCTTTTTTCTCACATTTCTTGTCGCTTGGCAAAAATCTTAACTCACTGTTACCTTGGAAGCTTTTTTTTGAGGCAGAATAGTTTCCCTAAGTTTAAATGAGACAAATTTAACAATAATGGGCCGACATTTGTCGGGGAGAAAGCGGCCTAGTCTATGGGCACAGGATATGCGTTCGTCGCTCTCATCCAAACCAAAGTTAAACGTGGTATTCAGAACAGAGCAAATTTTTTGTTCAGATTCGGCCCATGTCTCCTGACAACTATCATCGATACCGTGGAATATCAAGTTCTCTCGGCGTGAACGTTCTTCAAATTCGTTCAGTCTCTGATCAAGTGTTATGACATGAGCAACACTTTCAGCCTGAGGCACCTCAGATTTGAGAATGCTGTTTTTCACTGCAGTGAGACGACGATCAATATCTGCAATCTGCAGGTCCACTGAATTTTGGGCCACCTTGAGTTCATTAAATGCGGTCATAACTTCGTCGTGCCTAGAATCCATTTTATCATGTAAAGATTTTATTAGCGAGACTAATTCATTGTATTGCTGGGATGACTCTGCCTCAGAGGGTCCAGGATTCAACTCAACGTCACAGGACGTTATTAACAAATTCACGACGTGAATGCCATCACAAGTCAAAGAGAGCAACACTTGTGGGCATGGAAGTACTAGCAAAAAATATTGTCAGATTTTTTTGCAAAAGAGTTCAGGAGCTGAACCTACTTGCACCAAGAAACAAAATGGCATTTGATGCATGTTCGCTGTTGCTATACTTCCATGCCCACTAAGAGGATTCCAGGGGCGCTGACTTCTTAAGTAGTGTGCCGGAGATGATGCATCAGTCGATGCCGCTGTCTTGTCCAAGGAGGGCTGCAGTAAGTAGTCTTCAAAGAAGGGGGCCGTTCCCTCACAGCGAAGCGGTCCTGCTGGCGATGAATCGAAAAGCTAGAGGCTGTTATCCGGGGTCAGCAGCAATGGACGCAACTGCGCAGTCGTGGCGCCGAGACAATGATTCCACGAGGCAAGCAGGATCGAGATCTGCACCAAGAAACGAAATGGCATTTGATGCATGTTCACTGTTGCCGCACTTCCATGCCCACTAAGGGCATGGCAAAGAACAGAAGTTGGATGGAGTTGTAATTGATACATTCTTTTACTTTCTATGAATTATGTCTTGTAAGACTTAGTCTAAGGCAAGGTGCACATGTGGCTTGCACTCGTAAGGATTCTTTACCTCATTCTCTTCCAGCATGCCTATTGTGTCGCATATATCCACTCTGTTGTTTCTAAAAGTTTTAGAGACCACTTCAGCCAATGCAAACTATAGGGGCATCACAGAACCAACTCCTACTGGGTCCCGTGTCGTGCATGCAGTGCAAGATATTCCAGAGGGACACTTACAAGGCTGTGTATTATTCTTTTCAGAAATGGATTTATTTTTTTTAAATTTAACTATACTGTGATTGATGAGTTTGCTTGCTGAAGGAGTACTTAGTTAAACCACATCCTCAGTTTTCTCTTTTGATGGACTAATAACTGAGCATGTGGTAGCAGTCTTTAGATTTAAGTTTTTTTATTCTGTAGGAGGTGCTTTTTACTGTTATCCCAGCAAGCTCAGCAAGCATATATCTTGAAGTCTGAAAGAATGACAGATGCATTGAATTGTAGTTTGTGGGTCATTGGTAAAAAGCACAAAATTACCTGAAATTGGTTCAAGTTTTACTGATGGCATACCCTTTATCCTCTGCACTTATATGCCTATAGAGTTGGAAAGGAATGGGAATACTTTAGCGTAGATGGACCGTTCCGGTTGGATGGAAATGCTGCTATCCGCTAAGGCTTGAATTGCATCGCTTAATACAGAGGTGGAGTGCAAAAAACTGATGCTGCTGTGTTACAAGCAAACAAGGCTGATCCCCAGCCACTGATGGAGACGAAGGCCCTTGCAACAATTGCTGGCTCTGAAGGTCTGCCAGGCATTGTTTAATTTGTTGAATGCATTGTGCCTGCGTACTAGGCTGTGACTCCTGTATGCTGCATCTGCCTTTCTATAAGCAACATTCCTCATCCCTTAACCCCCAGTGCATTTTCCTGGTTAACCTCTCCCCTTTTTCATCTCCCTCTCTCTATCCTCTTAGTGAGGAAGGTGGTCTAAATCTATGCGCAGTGTGCCTGCGTAACTTCCATCTTAGATGGGACTAGGCTGTAAAGCACCTTTTTCAGCTCAACAAACAATGTTTCTCTATCCCTCCAAGAAGTAATTAACGTTTTATGTGTCCTGTTTTCTTGAGTCGTTTAGTGCTTTTCTTCAGGATGCAGAGTATTCTAAAGGAAACATGACCATCTTGATGCCTTGAACTTTGGCAACTTGCAAAGCTCTTCTTTCTTTTTTTGCTATTTCTAGATATTGATTTTATGCCCAGTTGCTCTCGATGGCATGCTTTTTCCCTTTCTTGCAGCTGGTGTACTACAGCTCAGAATGTTCAAAATAAAGCCTTCAGTAATCTTGTTCTCAAATTAGGATACATTACCAGAAGTAGCTCTCTTGACTGAAGCCATCAGTCACTGAAACCAAATGGGAGCATAGGGGATGTCCCCCCCTTCCTTTTTCTACTCCATCAAGGCTACTAATTCCTCTTCATAGCAGTAGAAAGAAACGAGGAATTCTGTTGCAAAAATGGGAGATATGGTTCCACAGAACAACTGAGGCCATATGAGGACCACCCCACAAGGTTTAATATTCAGTCATGCATGGTAGCGCCCTCTGAAATACCAGAGCTTTGAAGACGCGAGAATGAAAGATCTGATCATCGTCCAGAGATCTGATACTGCAAGTGTGGTATAAGTTGCCTGTTGTGTATCTCAACAACAAACATAATTGACAGCTTTGACAAGGACTGTAGATTGAGTTTTACCATGAGCCAATTTCCAAGGATGACAAGTTGGTACAGGAAGGCACGTTTCTTATCTGCCATTTTTAAAGGCTTGTGCTTTGCATCTAAGTAGTTAATGTGGGCATCCTTAATTCGAGAATTTGAGTAGCCTGAAGTGATATTATAAAGGTCTCATAGAAATTGGAAGAGTGATAATTTTTCTTTTATTTTTACTTAAGTGGTCGCCTTCATGCTGGTCACCGATCTGACAAAATTTTCAGGGATAACAGTTCTTCGAAGGGTAAGTTCTACATATGCATATTTATCTATTGAAACAAATCTGCAACCGTAAAAGAACTGGCACAGGGTCATCCACAATTAAGGTGAACACACGAGACGGGTTGGCCGTGCTCTTCAGAGTGCCAGCGTGCCCAACCCAGCATGCCAAATTGGGTGCAGTTCGGCGGACCAATTGGATGCAATGGGTAAGATCAATTAGGCTCACCAATTCAAAACCCAAATGGTCCAACTGGATAGTCCATTTGGACCACCCAATTGGAACATCGTTCCAATTGGAATCACAAACGGTCCAATTGGATAGTCCATTTGGACCGTCCAATTGGAACCAACTGGAAACTGAACTCGTCCAATTGGAACCCATTGGAAATCCAATTGGTTCCAATGGTTTTTTTTGACTGGGATAATTTTTCTTTTATTTTTACTCAGGTGGTCGCCTTCATGCTAGTCACCTATCTGACAAAACTTTCAGGGATAACAGTTCTTCAAACGTTAAGTTCTACATATGCATATTTATCTATTGAAACAAATCTGCAACCGTAAAAGAACTGGCACAGGGTCATCCACAATTAAGGTGAACACACGAGACGGGTTGGCCGTGCTCTTCAGAGTGCCAGCGTGCCCAACCGTGTAGCGCATCGGAGCAAAGTGGTACAGGGGCAAAGGAACGTGGATGTAGTGCATCATATTGTCTTCCTTTTCTCTTCATTGGGCATCCGTAACGAATCCACTGGCATTGTGAAGAGCAGCACAGCATTGGACTTGCATGTTCACCCTAAATATGGACGAGTTCTGGTAGTGTCATTGATAGCTCATGGTATTGCTGCAAATTTAGTAGTGCTGCATTGCAGTAAAGTACTAGTTGCTGGGAGTATTACTTAATTTAGCTTGCAAACAGTAAAAAGAGCACTATAGTGTCCTGAGGTTTCCTCTACTATGCTCTTTGCAAAGTTCGGCGTTTTTATAGAGTTACGAGCTTGGCACAAGAGCAAATAATTGTAGCAATTGGCACGCAGTCGAGGACTTATGACAGTGTATGGAGCAGGCATGTGCTCAACAAATTACTGCCACTTGCTCCTCCTTTATAGTCTCTTACTTTGCGGTATAATGCATCCATTGAAGTTGTTGTGTGCTGCAGAGTGGTGCATCACCTCAACGCAAAGTACAGTAGAACCCCTCTATATATTATAACTTGGACCAGCAAAAAGTTTTACTATATGAGGGTCTTGACTACATCAGTTGTTGGTGATATGGCATATGGCTCTGAGGATGCTCTGTGGTAATTAATTGGCTACTTACTGTACACTGTGCTGGTTTATAAAATAAACATTCAAAAATACCTTCCATCCTACTCTTATTGACCCTTTATGTGACATTTATTTTAATTTAATACATTTCGTGTTATCTTATTTTTGATTTTGTTTATGTCTTGAGGAAGGACCCCATTTGCACAAATACAATGCGGTTACGAATATACCGCGAGTTTGATTTCATTTGAAAACAAAAGTTTTGCATGAACACGACGTCATTTTTCGCAGCCTCAGCGATGTTTAAGCGACAATAGTTAAACGCGCGACACAGTCCAGGCGGTACCGCTCGCGCAGTGCCGCCGCGCCTCCGTTTCTTGCAGCCGCTTCCCAGTGCTTCGCGCTGCCATGCTGCGAATATTGCCCTTTTCTTCCCGTCAGCGCTCCAGAATCGAGAGCGTATCTCAAAAACTAGGCTGAATTGCTTCTTAAACTTTATCGGCGAGGCAAGGTAAGTCATAGCGAAAAGCAACGCCACCAGTAGTTGCCGATAAACATGCCGACCGGAATTGCAAGAACTGCTGAATCAGCTGAAACGGGTGGCTCTCGATTGGAAGGACGCCACCATGGTTTTAACGCTAAGGGTGCAAAAGCCGTAACTGCCGCAACGCTAAATTCTGAAAATTGCGTACGTACGCGAACGCTATTTCCCCGTGAGCGTGGTGCGCATGTGCACTCCGGACCCGCTATTCCGCTATGCACGCAATTACGCAAAGCCTTCCATACTAAAAAACTCTAATATCCCCAATTACTTTCACATGTTGGCTTCTCCTCGTAGCTATAGAGCTTCGTGGTGAAGCTATCTCGAAGAGCATCGTTTATTGTCTTTGGTATGCAATTATCTTCGAAAGTCGGCCTCACGCGTACTGCGTTCTCATCATTTCGCGATAAGTACATTGCCACGTCCAGGCGCTCTCTACAATAGCCGTCTTTTTGAAAAAAATTTTTCTATAACTCCCCTCCCCCCCCCCCAAAAAAAATGCAGTCTTTCATGAGAGGTAAAATGGGACTGCGGTTTCACAAATTTACTATATCCGAGTTTGCTATAGCTGGGTACAACTATGTTTATACATATTGCAGCAGTTAAATTTTTGTGAAGTATTACAAGTACTAATGCAAAATAATTCCTTATTCTCTCTTTTTCATTGGCAGCGATTTCAACAACCTTGGAACAGAAACTCCATGCCTCACTCAGTGATTCCTATGTGAGAAATTCCAATGCACTAAATTTTTATAGCTTAGAACTACTGATTATTTGTGTTCAATAGGTTCTATTGTCATTTTTACAAGTCGTGAAATACATGCATTATATTCCTAATGTATGATTATGATTTATGTCGTACACCTCCGTACCACTAGCCCTTTGCATATGTGTGATTAAGATTTATGACGTGTGCTTTCCAGGAAGTGTGCATTGTGTGACATTTATTCAAGATACAATACTTTCACTGCTCTAAATTTAAGGAGTAATATGTTCTGAATCTCTCTCTGTTTTAGTCGGCTAACTCACATATCGCTATGTAAAAAGAGCTACCTAAATAAGTGAAATAACTGAGAACTCGACCACATTTTGAGCTGTTCAATGAAAAATGGATGTGGGCAGTAGGAACACAATTTTGTATCTGTATTTCTGCAGTCTTCACCAAACAAGAATGTGAATGGCCCACAGAATTACTCGTGAACACCTGTTTGTGTCTTAAAGCTTTTGAGAAGAAGCGCTTTGATAACCAGATGTTTAACTTGCAAGAATTGAAAACTGTGAGGGCATTTATGTCACCCTCACAAAGTGCACACTACTGTCTGCCCGATGACTGCCCTACATTGCCAGCAGCTACAGCAACGGAGCTGCAGCGGCTTGACGAGTACCTGTCGAAAGGCAGCAACCTCGAAAAGGTCACATTGGATGAAAATTGATTGCTACGGTCTAAGCATTTGTATGCACTGTGCTTTCTTTAGGTGAAGTACTTCTCAAGATTTGGGGGGACGGACATGCAAGATTGTGTGAGGACTCTCCTGCGGCTCCTGCTGACGAAGGAAGCAGCATTTGGGTGCAGTTCGGAAGGTTCATGGGGCCAGAAACTGGCATTTCAGCAGCTCCAGAACATCCTCACCATGATGATTAGTAAGGCACATTGCTTTCTATGATCATGTCTGTGAAGTAATAATGAAACTGTAGAGTTGATGGCATATGGAGCTCTTCACAAATGGAATGAATATTACATCCTGCCTGCTTTTGGATACCTGTAAAAAAGTAAGTAAATTTAAGGTTCACATTTCTGCTACAACTGCAGAGCTAGATATTTTACCCATGTGACAAATTGTGTGTTGAGTGGGAAAGGAAGCAGCGCCAGTCACTGATGCTTCTGTTCAGTGCCTTCATTTCAATGGCAGTATTGCCTTCATGAGGGCAGGAGCAGGGCTAGGCCGTCGTTGATGTAATTTATATGAGTTCTATCCGAGAGTGCAGTAACCTGTGCCTTCTGAGTAGCAGAACTGTGGTACAAGGCGAAAGGAAAGGTTGTAATAGTTGAGATTCCTCCCTTTAATTTTGAGGAGTAGTTAATGGGAAGGTTAATAGTCTTAAAATTAGGCCTTCAGTTTGGTGTTTGTCTGAAATGAGAGAACAGCAGTAAAATACTGCTCTTTTTCGGGACAGACAAGGTGCTGTCCTTATCAAACTGCAGTTGCTGGGCATTTTTTGGGAGAAGCACTTGGGAGAAGCATGTGCTTCTGGAGCCTCAGCTGCCATTAAGTGGAGTGTTTGCCTAAGCATTGGCCTACCATTGCCGCACTTCCAGATATTTTGTGATCACCTTTTAGGTAAAGGTGCTTCGTTTAAGATAAATTTTTTCATACCAAAGGGCATTTTTTTTGCTATTGGCGAAAACAGATGAATACCATACTTTGCTATGGGTGGAAAAGCGGATGGCCTAAGTTTTGCCTGCTGTGATCAGTAATGCCTGGCACTGTTTTTCAACCTGTTTTACCTCCACAGCTAGGTGTATGTCAAAGGAACTGAAACCAAGTTTTCTTTTCTTAAAATTTTTACAGGCTGTATCAAGTGAACTTGCAAACCAAGTAACCCTGAAAGACATCAGTGGAGTGATAAAAAAGTGGCTTGTGGGAGCTCCAGACCGCAGCTGAGGCAGGAACAGGCAATGAAATGCTGTGCATGCACTCGAGTTCAGGGAGTATAACTGCTTCTGGCGCACAGTGATACCAGATGCGGTGCGGTGACGTTTATACTTGCTGATGCCGTTCCACGGATGAAAGCGGTTTGTGCAAGCCTTAAATGGCTGCCGTTCGAGCCGGGTGCCTAACCTGTTCTGTTCTGCTCATGCTCCCAAAGCTCTTCATCGCGCAAGCAGAAGCAATGGCGCTACGTGCTTATTTTGAAGCAAAAGCTTCACTATAGTCGGATACAACTTAAGTCTGCAGTGAAGCTCCGCCCACATTTAAGCCTCCGCGCACAGAATTCCTCCACGACAAAAAAGTAATCCACTGCCTAAAAATTTCTTGTTACGTAAACAAGAAGTTTTATCAGAACAAAAAAATAATGAGCTCTAGAATTCTTATACATGGATTGTCTGATATAGTCAAATATTAAAAAGCTGATTTTGTTTACAGTTGCGATTGGCCATCGCAGTCATACAAGACGCCGCAGGCCGCTGCCCAGTGTTAGCAACTGCTGTTTTTTTAAGTTGTATCCTACTATCCTCGTCCGCATCGTTATGTAGTGCGTCAAAAGTAAAAATCGTAATGAACTCAAAATTAAAGTAAATATTGGTTGATATTGCAGTATAATGATAACGGTGTTTTATTTTGGAAAAAGATTGCTTTTTCTTTTATGTTCTACAAAACAGAGTGCCTTAGTTTTTCGGGTTTTTTTTCCGGTCCCTCCTGTATCAGGTTTTCGCAGCTAGGCCGGCCGCGCAGGCCGGCCGGTCATGTCGTCTGCTTGAGTGGTTTACCTCATAGAGTTTCTTACTATTACCTAGAGGGAAAGCTGGCAGCCCGTCTATGGGAGTTTGCATGGCGACCCCTCGAGACCTCTTCAGCCACCATGGGCGCTCAAAGCATCATGGGGCGGTGAGCTACTTGTTGCGGAACTGCAACTTTTGGCCAAAAAATAATAGAAAAATAAAGCTGTTTGATAACTACAAACGCCCTAACATTCAATATCTTTTCTAACGATTGCAACAAACGAGCAGAAAAGCATTTAGCATTTAAGTGCAAAGTTTGCCCAAAATAAGAGACGATTCGCTCTCCTATTGGCCAAGTATTGAACATTATAAAAACTAATATTTTGTGCTCAACAGGCGCACTTTTAAAAGGAAATATGTTTTCAAAAAAAATTTAGTTGCTTAAATACTTCAAAAGGTTTTTTAATGCCATTTTAGAAAAGTGAAACCGTTTATTGGCGTTGTGTGTCGTTGCGGTTTCACTACTATGGTTTTTGCACACTGCGTTCGCGCGAAAGTTGTCTGCGCACACACAAACAGCGTTTTCGGAATGAAACGTCTTAGTAGTGTCACTATGTATTCCCGAAAAACTACGATTGTCCCGCAACAAGTAGCTCACCGCCCCATGATGCTTTGGGCGTCCATGGTGGCTGAAGTGCAGCGCCGCCAGCTTTCCCTCTAGGTAATAGTAAGAAACTCTATGGTTTACCTGAAGCATTTCCTTCCTCCGAGACCTGGTGCGCTGTTCTCTTTTCTGTAAAAATCACCGCCCGTACAAGCGCTGTAGGCCACTCACATGATACGCGTAGCAAATGTTATATATACCATTTCATAACCTACAGCACCAGTTTCTACACTCTTGTGAGTTGTGGCAGCAGTGAAAAACAACGATAGCAAATGGACAACTTTAGTTACAAAGATGATATTTACAAAGATTAAAAACATGAGAGCGGATGTCGACAATTAAATGCCAGCCACAAAGTTCACTCACGCTGCGCTTACATCTCATTGGTGTGTAAGAAGCCCGAATTTGTACTCGTTTATATTGTTACCGCGAGAGGACGATGACAAGCTACTGTGTGGAGAACGAACAGCCAGCTTCGTCAACCTCTTCGGCTTCTCACAATAACAATGTCAACTGCAGCGGCAAGTGCGCTAATATACGACACCACTTGTTGCGTTCGATGACCTGCGCAGCGGAATCTCTGCTCACGGCCCAAATACACAGCTACAATCCCCATCTCACCGCACTAGGTCACACCCATAACCGAATTCGACATCTAATACAAAACATTACTACGAACGGAAGAACTTCAAAGAATTTTCATTGTGACAACAGCTCAAAAGTGGAGACTTCCCGAATATCAGACGCCGCTCCCTTTAAAGCCGCTGAGTACGCCGATCAATGCCGGGTTGCCGCTAGCCGAGGCTGCTCGGAATAATCAACGCCGCACTGAATTCTATCACCACACAATTAATGATTCATTGTGTGCCGCATGCAAAAGAGTCACTGAACGCCGAGAACAAAACTTCGCAATCACGTCCGTCGCCAAACACTACACTGCTTTTTCCCTTCGAAACAAGTAAGCAGCGCAAGTAAATAGCGCAGTGTTTTTCAAAGCAGGAATTAGAGTTTGACAGTTTCGACTTTCTGCCTAATGATAATTATAAGAAAAATAAAAAAGAAATGGAAAAAAAACCAGCCAAGCCGGGAGTTGAACCTAGGCCCTTGGTAAAAGGAACACAAAGGCGCGCGCTTCGTACCACTCAGCCACGACGCGAGGCGGACGGACACGTTTTGCTTGCTTTTTGCAGCGGACTACTTTCGTAGCTTTGGCAGCGTTGACAGCTATGTATGAAACGGAGTATAGTCAACACCGAGGCTAGCGTGGGCCCCATCGTCAGAAAAAGCCACAGGCGCGAGTGACGTCACGGCGGGCACCCGAACCACGCCGTAAGGGAAGGAAAATGAAAAGAAAACTGGTTTTAAGGAAAGGAAACAACGCCTGTCTCTCTCATGTCTCGGTGGATACCTTGAACCGCACCGTAAAGGCCTTAAGGAAAATGAAATGAAATGAAAACTGGTTTTAAGGAAAGGAAATGCCTGTCTCTTATACCTTGGTGTACACCCGAGAGGAATGCACGCCACAGTACATGTCTCTAGAGCAGCCTTCTAAGACAGCACCATATTCAGTACACGCGCGGCTCCTCCTCTGCCTTGCCGCAGCTTTTCGCTTAAGATATCCAGGCTTAACCTTAGCTAAGCCACAGCCAATTTTTTTTTCTTACATGATCATTTTGACGTCTTCTCACCTTTTTGTGCAGACTTTTTTCAGATTTTTTGTGAAAGCACAGAAGCAACACTTGTGTGAAATTTGCACTATCTATTCTATAGTGCATTAATGGTGTGCTGCAGTGCATAGTGGCAACCGAAGCTGTTTGCCTTGTTGGTTTTAAACCATGCTTTTCAAAAGAAGTTTGGTTTGGTTTGGTTTATGGGGTTTAACGTCCCAAAACGACTAAGGCTATGAGAGACGCCGTAGTGAAGGGCTCCGGAAATTTCGACCACCTGGGGTTCTTTAACGTGCACTGACATCGCATAGTACACGGGCCTCGAATTTCTCCTGCAAAGAAATTCAACCAAACCAAACCAATCAAAAGAAGTGGAGATGCCAAAATTTTTCTTCGTTTTTGCTTCTGGAATGATGCGCATGACATTAGCAAACATATGGGTCACCACATGAATTCAGCGCAGGCCGAGGAAGTAGCCATTGCGCTTGCCGCCTCGGACTTGAATTCGAAGGTAATCGTGACAGATTCGCGTCGAGCCTGTCAACACTACCTGGCTGGCGAGATTTCACCTTTAGCCTACAGTATATTAAAGCGCGCAGTGAGGGAATCGGACCCTTCGCCCAAACGCATAGTTTGGACTCCAGGCCATCAGGGCGTTAGAGGTAATGAGGCTGCGGACGCGGCTGCCCGAGCGCTTACCTACCGGGCACCTCACCCAGGCTCTTCCGGCTCGGAGATTGTGCAACCGCTTCTGCGCTTCAGAGAAATTCTGGACGACTATTGCGAACGCCATCGGCTTTTCCCGGTCCCTGCTAAGGGCCTGAGTAAAGCTGATGAGCGAACTCTGAGGCGCTTGCAGACCAACACTCTGTTGTGTCCTGCAATAGTGAAACATTTCGACCCCAAAATTGATGGGCGCTGCCCTCACTGTGGGGAAGTTTCCGATACCTTCCACATGGTTTGGGCCTGTCAAAAGAATCCTTCCCTTCCCCCCAATCCTTCCCCTTCCCGAGAGGCATGGGAGGCAGCCCTGCTCAACTGCTCGGGGCTGGAGTCTCAAAGGGCTCTAGTCCAACGGGCGCGAGTAGCGGCCTCGTCCAGCGGGGTCCCGGACTAAGGACTCCACCTGTGTAAAGGGCCATTTTTGGCCTGCAAACTCTCCTGTTGTTTATTAAAAAAATTTCACCACCACCACCACATGAAGTTTGTCAGCACAAAATAGACAATTTTTAATTGAATTTTTTTTCTTCTGTACTTTCAGTTTCAGTTGCCAAACGATGGTTGAAATGTTACAGGTGGTTATGCGATCACGTGAGGAGTACAAAAACTGCAGTATAACCATTGCTTTGTCATTTTTATTATTTTGCAATTTTTGTATGCCTCGGAGTGAACGGATGATCACTTGTGACGCCTGAACCATGTTTAGACGGCTGAAACTGGAACTGCTTGGAAGAACAGATTCAGTTATAAATTGGGTACTGAGCGTCGGCGAATTTCACACGGCAATTCATATTTACTAATGCCTTGTGCAAAATTCTGGCACAAAAATACGCTACGAAAAATTTGGTGTCTGCCTCTTAAACACCTGCTGCTCTGAATTTGGTAGAGGAAGTTAAAAAATGGTCACGAAAAAAATGCACCCAGTGTCTCCATAATGTAAACGTAATCTCAGTACTGCATCTGCAATTTTCGGACAAAAATGCAAAATCTGTGTCATCTTAAGCTTTTTTTGCTCTCTGCTTTTTTAAAGGGGTTGTGAAAAGAAAATGAAGCTGCCCGGTTTTAATTTTTACTGCTTCCATAAACATTAGACATGCTGATTCCGAAATATTTCGACTCAATATTGAGTCTGCATTTAATAAAGCCCGTTCGAAATCGCTGCCTTTTTGTGCTCATGAAACGACCATGCGCCGCCGTCGGGTGGAACACGCACTACTCGACTACGTCATTTTAAGAACTTCAGAAACGTACGGATATCTTCAACTTTCTTTTGCACTAAAATAATAGCTTTATGAGAAATTCAGAAAGTGAAACAATGTTTTCCAATTATTTGCACGCGTAATTACACTCTGTTAAACTGCAGCGCGTGGTCATACATCAATCACTGACCTGGGACCAGTTTTGGTTTCGGTTCTGCTTCTCCATCCTCCTTGGCTTAAGTATCAGCGGTTCGATATAGCTTTGCTTACGTGAACCTATCTAGGCGGTGTTCCTTGACAGCGGTGGTTTGAGTCAGAGAATCGAGCTGAGCAAGGTCAGTCCATCTCGACGACTCTCTGTTTACATGAACTCGATACGAACGAGTCAGCTATCGTGGCGCGCATCGGCTCCGCGCTTCTCTTCTTTCCTGCAGAAAAATATATTCCAGAAGCGTGAAGAGGGTTAGGCATAATTTGCAGACGGGGCTGCGAGTCAACCCACCCCTTGCGATAGAGATGAAGACTCGAGTCCACGACCGGGTTCGGAGGTTCACGGTCGGGGCTCCCGCAGGCAGAGATGTCACGGGCTCTCGGCATGACTGCTACTTGCCGGGCGCGCGACGTGCCGTTGCGAGCGGCGTAACAACGACTGACAGCAGCTCGCCGCCTGCGCCCAACCGATGTCAATGACAGGCCGCACGCGGCGCGTCGCACTCACAAGGGGCAGAATGCAAGCGCGCAGAGCGCCAGCATCATAATGACGCGGGGGCGCGTTTCTCGGGGCCGGCCTGCCAGCCTGGATGCCGGCCGCCGGCGTCAGAAAAACACGCTAGTATTATTTGTTCACGCTCATAACAAGCCCTGGAATAGATGAATGCCAAAAATGAATCATTTTTGAGGATCGTTGGCTGATGCCGAGTTGCTGGCAGTATTTAATTCGGCGATACAAGCAAATTTCATCTCATGACCGCTTTATTTACTGCCTGGTCGCCGCTCGCATAGCTGGCATTTGCTAGCTCCGCTGGCGTCGCGGAAATCATCTTTATTTTATTATGGGACAGGTTCACAGTTAAAGGGGTGACGAGAGTAGTACCTTTTACAGCGCTGACCAGTTCCCAAGCTCCCTCAGCTGCGGTATCGATAGTATCGATGCAAAACCAGGTAGGCTTAGCGACGACCAGGGCCGCCGGCAAGCCTCGCAGTTCATCGCCCGGCGCGTCCGCAGGCGGCGTCGTTGCAGAAAGCTGTACATGCTGCCACTGCTCGAACATCGCAGGCAGCCTTTCTGATAGCATGGCTGTTTTGTCATTTCTGGTGCGAATGTAAAATACAGCGAGTCTGCAGGCCGGCCGGCAAGCGCGGATCCCGTCCGCTGGCGTCATAAAAATGAGCAAAAGATTTTTATTCAGGTAAATAATAAACTGTGGGAGCAAGAAGTGTATAAAATAGATCATTTTTGAGGATCGTTGAATAATGCCGAGTTGCTGGTAGAAGCAGCAACTGTAATACGAGCAAATTTCTTGCCACAGCCGCCGCTCAGCTGCCGCTGCCCGGCCGTTGCGGTCCGGATTGCGCGCCTGGCGTCCGCTATATAGCTCCGCTGCCGAGCGCACCGCAACAATGACCATATTTTTTGTTGTGAGACGATGCTGTTGACAGTAAAGCGATGCCAAAAGCAGGCATTTTATTATAACCCAGGCTACTTCCGAAGCGCTGTCCACCGCGGCTTCGATGTGTGAAACAGGCCTAGCGACGACCAGGGCAGCCAGAGAGCAGTGCAGTTCGTCGCCCGGCGCGCCCGCGTCCAGCGCCGTTGCCGAAAGCGCGCTACGTGGGCAGGCATGCTTTGTCGCCGCCCGAGTACAGCCCGCAGTCTTTCTGATAACATCGCTATTTTGTCTTTTCTGGTGCGAACTTCAGTAGCCAAGCAGCGCGCAGGCGCTGGTGTGCGGTGGCAAAGTGTTACACCGGATGTGGCGCGGGCATGAGTCTAGCGGCGCAAAGATGCTTTCCGCTCCGTGTCCCTGCTCAAGGGCGTCCGCAGAATTTTTTGCAGGGGGGGGCCCCGTTGGTGCCCCGGGGGGGGGGGGGTATGTTCGTAGCAGAAAGGCGCTATTTGCGGAGTAAATTTATTTATTTATATATAAATAAAAATTAAACAAAATGCACACATGAAAGAAAAATTACAAACAGCAAATTAAAGCGCGGCTAGGAGAGGTACATTGGAGTTTATCAACGAAGAAACAACTAAAATTAATAAAAATGCAAAAAGATGCTATATCACTTCGTGGAGAAGAGTGCTCAGTCTTGCTGCATACGGGTTCTCGACTCACCCGGATTGATGACCAGCACACAGCACAATATGTTCACAAACACGCAACTACAGTCACTCAGTCAGTCTTCCTTGAACAGCAACTGTAGGCGCCTCGGATTTTTCTGGGCGAATTGCGTAATTACACGTGTGATAAATTCACTTCTGTGCTTCATTACACGCTCTCGGTGCACACTCATCATACACATTGATTGGAAAAACTGTTGAACGCGTACGTTGAAAACAAAAGATGACTATATATATACAACGAAAACTTATTTACAAGATAAATGCACGCTCGCAGCTTCATACACCTCGCTCCATCTTGCTTGCGCATCCGCACAGTCGAGCAACCGCACACACACTGCTCTCCGCTCGTCGTTTTCTCGTCCGCTGTCTTGGTTGTTCTCAGCTTCGCTGACAACCGGCCACTAAAAACACCCAAGCACAAACACAGAGGCGCGCACACGTGCAAGGGCTTACTTGCCGCAGTATCCCTGAATGCGCACTTTGGGGGTGAAAGGAACGCCGCGCAACTTCCGAGGGGAAGGGACACTCGCCACTCCAGTCGGAAAATTTGTTTTTGTGTTTTTATGGGGTTCAGAGCCCCAAAACGACTCAGGCTATGAGGGATGGAGTAGTACAGAGTTCCGGGTAATGTCGACCACCTGGGTCTCTTTACCATGCACTGACACGCACAGTACATGGGCGCTGTTGTGATTTGAGGCCCAGCCAGAGGTGACAGGCGAGCCAGGCAGGCGCCATCGGGCTGCGTTGACCAAAGGCGCTGGTTTTCGCAGAAGACGCAAAGAACGCTGGTGTGGGGGCGCCTCGGGAGACTGCGTCGCCGTGAACAAAAGCAGCTAATCCCCTTTGCCGGAGATTCTGAAAGCGGCGCTTCTACCGAACTGCGCTACCCGTGGATCGGAGGAGACAGCGAGCGGCGGCGGCGCCAACTCATCGCCCGCTTGCCCCTGAGCAGCCCGACAAAGCGGGGGTGGACACGGCTGATTTTACCTTCCCTCCTTAAGAATTCATCGGTGACCGGCGTAACGATAGGCGAAAACAAGATGCCCCGTGCACTGTCTGCCTCCGTGTCGCTATCTCTCTAGAGATCAAAGAAACAGACACCCATCTCAAGGCGGCTCACATGCTCGCCGGTGCCGCTGTATGTCTGGAACAGGTCGCCCTTCAGTAGAGCTAACGATGGCGTGGTTTGAAAACGGCGGAACGACGCACGCCCGGACGCGGCATTTCGCAGATGTGACCATGCGGGGCTGCTTTTACCCTTTTGACTGAGCGCACCACCGCCCCTGGCGTGCGGCCATCACTCACGGTTCGAGTGAGTGATTTTCCAGGGGGGTGCAGCCGCCCCCCCTTGCCCCCCCCTCCGGACGCCCATGTCCCTGCTTGCAGTATAGGCGGCCGTTCGCAAGCGGCGACTGGTGCGGCGCGCCGGCCAAGTTTTCGCACATATGTCAGCTTGCCAGCTAGCAGACTCCATTCTGAGCAGACGACAGTGCCACATTCGAGTCAATATGTGTGCTGTAACCTCGGTCAACTATGGCTAAACAGGCCTCGCTAAACCGCCATGTTGTGTTGACGACAGAAGCCTCTGATTGGCTTCTTAAAATGACGTTTGCTGTGAGTTGAGGGGGACGCGCGCTGGGAAACCGAAATTTAGTTTTTTTCGCTATTCAATCAACCCAGCCGATGAAACGAACCTAGGTATACTTTTGAATGAAGGGTCAGAATTCCAAATACACACGTCGTTCAAAATTTTCGGAAAACGTTTCACGACCCCTTTAAAGGGGTTGTGAAAAGAAAATGAAGCTGCCCGGTTTTAATTTTTACTGCTTCCATAAACATTAGACATGCTAATTCCGAAATATTCCGACTCAATATTGAGTCTGCATTTAATAAAGCCCGTTCGAAATCGCTGCCTTTTTGTGCTCATGAAACGACCATGCGCCGCCGTCGGCTGGCACGCGCACTACTCGACTACGTCATTTTAAGATCTTCAGGAACGTAGAGATATCTTCAACTTTCGTTTGCCCTAAAATAATAGCTTCATGAGAAATGCAGAAAGGGAAACAAGGTTTTCCAATTATTTGCACGCGTAATTGCACTCTGTTAAACTGCAGCGCGTGGTCATACATCAATCACTGACCTGGGACCAGTTTCGGTTTCGGTTCTTCTCCATTCTCTTTGGCTTCAGTATCAGCGGCTCGACATAGCCTTCCTTACGTGAACCTATCAAGGTGGTGTTCCTTGACAGCGGTGGTTTGAGTCGGAGAATCGAGCTGAGCAAGGTCAGCCCATCTCGACGACTCTCTGTTTACATGAACTCGATACGAACGAGTCAGCTATCGCGGCGTGCATCGGCTCCGCGCTTCTGTTCTTTGCTGCAGAAAAATATATTCCAGAAGCGTGTTAGGCATAATTTGCAGATGGGGCTGCGAGTCAACCCACCCCTTGCGATAGAGATGAAGACTCGAGTCCACGACCGGGTTCGGAGGTTCACGGTCGGGGCTCCCGCAGGCAGAGGTGTCGCGGGCTCTCGGCATGACTGCTACTTGCCGGGTGGTGGTGGTGAAAAACTTTAATCAAAGAGAGCTTGAGGGTAAAAAAAAAACCCTGCTGCATGGTCGGTATCCTTAGTCCAGGACACCGCATGACGAGGCCCCGTCTCGCGCCCGCTTGACCAGAGCCCTTTGGGACTCCAGTGTGGAGCAGTTGAGGAGGGCAGTCTCCCATGCCTCTCGGGTGGGGGTGGGGGAGGGGGGAAGGTGAGGATTCTGAGTACATGCCCACACCATGTGAAAGATATCGCAGATCTCTCCACAGTGCGGGCAGCGCCCATCTGTGTTCGGATCGAAGCGTTTTGCTATTGCAGGACAGAGAAGGGTTCCTGTCTGCAGGCGCCGCAGAGTTCGCTCTTCCGCCTTACTCAGCCCCTTGGCAGGTGCCGGGTAGAGACGGTGGCTGTCGCAATAATAAATTAGGATTTCGCGGAACCGCAGAAGCGGTTTATGAGCTTCTGAGCCATGAGAGCTAGGATGAGGAGCCCGGTGTGTGAGCGCTCGGGCGGCCGCATCAGCGGCCTCATTGCCTCGTAGACCCTGGTGGCCAGGAGCCCAGATCACTTTTGTGCGAGTTGGATCGGCGAGAGCGCGTCTTAGAATTTGCGAGGCAAGAGGTGATATTTCGCCTGCAAGATAATGTTCACAGGCCCGGCGAGAGTCTGTGATAACCGTTTTCGATTTTGGATCGGCGGCAGCGAGAGCTATTGCGACTTCCTCCGCTCGTGTTGAATTTGGGGCCCGAAAAGATAGCCCATCGACATTCATTCGCCGGTGGACTACGGCAGCCGTGAAGAATCCCGCGGGCGACGGCCCTGTGATGTCCACGTAATAGACGCCCTCTTTATATATTGCCTCTCAAGCGTGCGAACCCGCGCTTGTCGTCTGCCTTCATGTGAAGCCATGTCCATGTTACGCGGGAGCGGAGCGACCAAGAGTATGTGGCGCCACAGCACCGGATTGTTCTCCGTCCCCTCTGGTATGCATGTGTGTTAAATGTGTAAGCGGTTTAGCAGGCGGCGCCCAGGCACCGTCTGCGATAGCCGCGTATATTGGTTCACGAGGTGGGCCTCCCGCAACTCCTGATAGGAGTTTACCACTCCCAACGCCTTCAGTTTGGCGTTGGAGGTAGCCACCGGGAGGTCCAGTGCTCGCTTTGTTGCTTTCCTGATGATGGCGTCAATGCGCTCGTCTTGTTGTTTGGTGGTGCGTAGGTACGGCACGGCGTAGAGGATCCGGCTGGTCACGAAGGCATAGGCGAGCCGTAGCGCGTCCCTGCCCCGCAGACCACCCCGCTTGTTGGAAACACGGCGGATCATGCGCCCTACCTGTTCACCTATGCTCTTGAGTTTCGGCGCGCGACGTGCCGTTGCGAGCGGCGTAACAACGAGCAGCTCGCCGCCTGCGCCCAACCGATGTCAATGACAGGCCGCACGCGGCGCGTCGCACTGACAAGGGGCAGAATGCGAGCGCGCAGAGCGCCAGCGTCATACGTGGGGGCGCGTTTCTCGGGGCCGGCCTGTCAGCCTGGATGCCGGCCGCCGGCGTCAGAAAAACACGCTAGTATTATTTGTTCACGCTCATAACAAGCCCTGGAATAGATGAATGCCAAAAATGAATTATTTTTGAGGATCGTTGGCTGATGCCGAGTTGCTGGCAGTATTTAATTCGGCGATACAAGCAAATTTCATCCCATGACCGCTTTATTTACTGCCTGGTCGCCGCTCGCATAGCTGGCATTTGCTAGCTCCGCTGGCGTCGCGGAAAACGTGCATATATTTATTTTATTATGGGACAGGTTCACAGTTAAAGGGGTGACGAGAGTAGTACCTTTTACAGCGCTGACCAGTTCCGAAGCTCCCTCAGCTGCGGTATCGATAGTATCGATAACAGTATCGATATAGTATCCATAACAGGCAGCCTTTCTGATAGCATGGCTGTTTTGTCTTTTCTGGTGCGAATGTGAAATACAGCGAGTCTGCAGGCCGGCCGGCAAGCCTGGATCCCGTCCGCTGGCATCATAAAAGTGAGCTAAAGATTTTTATTCACGTAAATAATAAACTGTGGGAGCAAGAAGTGTGGAAAATAGATCATTTTTGAGGATCGTTGAACAATGCCGAGTTGCTGGTAGAAGCAGCAACTGTAATACGAGCAAATTTCTTGCGGTCCGGCTTGCGCGCCTGGCGTCCGCTATATAGCTCCGCTGCCGAGCGCACCGCAACAATGACCATATTTTTTTTTTTTTTGTGAGACGATGCTGTTGACAGTAAAGCGATGCCAAAAGCTGGCATATTATTATAACCCAGGCTACTTCCGAAGCGCTGTCCACCGCGGCTTTGATGTACGAAACAGGCCTAGCGACGACCAGGGCAGCCAGAGAGCAGTGCAGTTCGTCGCCCGGCGCGCCCGCGTCCAGCGCCGTTGCCGAAAGCGCGCTACGTGGGCAGGCATGCTTTGTCGCCGCCCGAGTACAGCCGGCAGTCTTTCTGATAACATCGCTATTTTGTTTTTTCTGGTGCGAACTTCAGTAGCCAAGCAGCGCGCGGGCGCTAGTGTGCGGTGGCAAAGTGTTACACCGGATGTGGGCCGGGCATGAGTCTAGCGGCGCAAAGATGCTTGCCGCTCCGTGTCCCTGCTTGCAGAAGGCGGCAGTTCGCAAGCGGCGACTGGTGCGGCGCGCCGGCCAAGTTTTCGCACATGTGTCAGCTTGACAGCTAGCAGACTCCATTCTGAGCAGACGACGGTGCCACATTCGAGTCATTATGCGTGTTGTAACCTCGGTCAACTATGGCTAAACAGGCCTCACTAAGCCGCCATGTTGTGTTGACGACAGAAGCCTCTGATTGGCTTCTTAAAATGACGTTTGCTGTGAGTTGAGGGGGACGCGCGCTGGGAAACCGAAATTTAGTTTTTTTCGCTATTCAATCAACCCAGACGATGAAACGAACCAAGGTGTACTATAGAATGAAGGGTCAGAATTCCAAATACACACGTCGTTCAAAATTTTCGGAAAACATTTCACGACCCCTTTAAGACAGATCTGGCCGACGCTACTGTTGCGAGAATAAAATGAGAGGCTTGCGCTCATGCACGAGAGGTGGCGGCACCAGCGGCGCACGCAGTAACGGCAGTGTAGGCTAGATGGCGCAAGAAGCAGCGGGCGACTAGGGTCCGTCGATGCGCGCGCGCTCCGTTGAGGGTGAAGACAACTGCGTCGTCTGCTACGGCGGCCGCCATTGCCATGCCCACTTCAAAGGCGCGGGGCGTGCTCCAACAGGCTTTGTGCACTTCCTGCTGCAAAAGCGCGCTTGTCTTCGCGACCAAAAGAAAACACAACTACGTTTCGCGCCTTTTCTAATGAAGTGGCAACAGAATAGGCTTGTAAGGGACAACTGTCCAAATATTTTAAGATTTGGACGGTCGTTTCTCCTCGCACACGACGACTCGGGTGCTGGATTGGAAAGAGTTCATAGAGCGCACTAGGAACCTAACTGCAGGATTAAAATAAATAATAACAGCAATATCGTAAGCAGGTAGATTGCATTCAATCACTCAATTGTTCAAATAATTAAGAACGCTCCAATAAGTGATAGTAGGTACCAAGAAAAGCCTATGCAGAATGCACTGAAAAAGTGAAGCTTTATTTTCGCATGGATGACTAATCGACCAAATTCACTTTTTCTCAGCTGTTATAAAATTTTTAGGAGAGTACAACTAATTTTATTTGTAACAAGCTCAGGGGCACAATTATGCCATGTGTACTATAAGCGGCTTTCCGCGCATCTCATATCGAGCAATGAATTCAGGAAGGTGGCATCACCGATGTGAGCTGCAGTCGGCAGACTGTTACGGCTGTCGCTAAACGTTTTAATGCGAGTGCAGCTCTCGCATTCCTTGGCTCGTTGTGCGAAAAGCCCGCCGTCGCCGTGGCAAGAATGCGTGCCAGGAATGCGCGGCAGGGCTCCCTCCCTGCAATTAACCCAGGGGGGGGGGGGGGTTATGACGAGTGTATTGTCACCGCGGGGGTGACAATGCACAAGTTTAAACCTGTCGGCATGGTGAAGGAAGGAGCGAGCAGACACGGGAATATTCCTGCAGCTACCGAGTGCATTAAAAGGAAAATCCCCGCGGCCAACATCAGCTGGCCTTCAGTTTTCGGAGAGCGAGGTTGCGGTGCTATGCCGTCTTCACCATCTGAAGTTCAATCACTCGCGTCCACATCATTACGCGAGACAGCAAAGTGTGGCCGTAGGCGGCAGAGCATGGTTGTCTCGCTTTGTCGCGACCTCATAATCAGCAACTTTCAGAACCTCGCAAAAATTACGTAGCCGCACTAAACATTGCAGTACCATTTCGCCGCAACCCTACATTCAGCGACAAGTAACGCTCTCGCATTTATACATCACAAGGTTAAGTGCCCCCATAATCGAAATGGACTACACTTTTCCTTTACTATGAAGAATTGTTTGCGCCATTGTGAAGAGATTTCATGTTCATTGTTTCAAGTTAAAATGCAGTCAGTGAGTCAGAACAGCAGGCGCACCAAAAACAGGCCTCAAACTTTTTCAGCGAGAAAGTCTCATTCAAAGGAAAATACTCGAACAACGCCCTTTTTTTTTCTTTTTTGCAGTCCATCTCGTCGAGTGAATGCGGGCATTTTTGTTTTCTTAGAAGGTGCGGAACTTCCCGGGCAGTGATACTTGTTCTGTGAGCAATCTAATTTGCTCCCAAATTCGCCACACAATCCCTGTGCACCCAGTTGCTAATCCCCAGCGGCACTTAATTTCAGAGCGATAATATTTACATTCGGAGTGTCTAGCGTTCCGTCCAGACGGAACATTTGCTGCTGCTGCAGTTCCGTCCAGACGGAATATTTACTGCAGCTAGAGTTCCGTCCATACAATTGAGAATTTTAGTTTCACGTACGTAGAAGCTTCACGTAAGTACAGCGCTTACGGGTCACCAGTGCGCATGCGCAGAACGTGAAGTGTCTGCGTGGGTTGCACGGACGTATACGTGAGATTCGGATCCTTGCGTTGCGGTCTTCACGTTGCTTGCGTACGTGTCGTTGGCAAGATGGCGGCGCACTGCCCGCCCGCTTCACAACGATAACAGCTTCGTCGCTAATCCCTGGACGTGATATTGTGCTGTAAACTGCTGTATTTGCCTTCAGTTGGTCCATTCTTGTTCTCGCGTGAAGTTTTAGATGAGAACTAGCTTTTGTTTTCGAGATAGAAATCCGTTTCAGCAGCTCCTAAGCCTGACGGAGAAGCGTTTGTGGTCGTCACAGCAACGAGTGTGCCGAAGGTCTCGCGAGACCACGCGAAGCTCAAAACCCCGCGGGATATCGCGAGACCCTCGTCACAGTCAGCGGGAAAATCAAAAGGGTGCACGTTAGGGCTCCATACGCACACGTCGTCAACATGAGTGGGACACCAGCGCGCCTTCGCTTCTCTAAAAGCGATGATTTAAATATGCTACGGGACGTGAAGGAATGCAATTCCTTTGAAGATAACACGAACATAAAGTTCGGTGGAATGAAATCGCTCAACGTTTGCGAGAAGAAAGGGGCAAAGTATTTACCGCCTGCACTGTTGGTATAATACAAGGAGGGTATGATAGCTCTATGGTGGCTTGGCCTGGCTCCGCTCCAAGCAGCTCGACTAAACAAAATTAGTTTTTTTTATCTGTACTAGATAGCGCGGCACAACATGCTAGCGCATTTTTTAGGTTCTATGGGAGATCTACAAGGTTCTAGAGCACTGTAGTGTAGCTAAAACTGTACGAAGCGACACGAGCGCACGCTACGTAGACTGCTCACGTTTACGTGCGCGAAGGTTCGACGCACGTAGAACTAAAACTGTCTACTGTCCGTACTGTCCATACTATACAAAATGGGTGATTTCTACCCACATAAAGCATTTAGTTGCCTCTGGAATAACCAGTTGACTAAGCTGTATCCAGATGTTCTCTCTACGCACGTATACGGCACCAAAATATCTGTCCGAGTACTGCGTTTAGTTACATCCTCGAAGCTATAACTTCCGTGCATGCATGCAGGATCGGGAAAATGACACTGTTAGAAGCAGAGTGCAGGAACTCTTCGCGAAGTGATGTGAAGCCCTGTCGCTGTTTGTGCTGCAAGAGGACTTAGCGCGAAAAAGACTAAGACGTACACAAACGGTCAACTAGCATTATGCAAACGCACCTACAAACCCAAGCCAAAACTCGTTCTATTGCCTGCTTGGAAAAAAAAAATGATGCAGCAGAATATCCTGTCACACATTAGGCGGAACAGGATTGCCACTTTTTTAAACGGACATGCAAAAGTCTGCAATCCAACTGGTTTCCCAATCCCTAACGCCAGCTTTAATTCCGAATTCTTGTGGCACATAATGCTGGAGGGAACTGTATGGTGCCATAACAGTTCCGTCTGGGCGGAACTTTAGCGCAAATTGTAGTTCCGTCTAGACGGAACTCTAGCGCAAATTGTAGTTCCGTCCGGACGGAACTCTAGCGCAAGTTGTAGTTCCGTCTGGACGGAACTCTAGCCACAGCCATTTACATTTCCCTGTTCAGACCTTCCACACGTTCTCTCAATAAAAATAAATTGCGTACCTCAACGGCACGCACATGCGAATCCTATGGCGTACGAAGGAAAGTTTTACTCATGCTGCAAATGCACGATGTGTTTGTCTGCTGCCACTTGTCGCGCTTGGTATTTACTGTCCAAAGCAGCCTTCTCTTGGGGTCCCTCGGGAACTGAAATATTCTCCATCCATTTCTGGAGTGGTTGGTGCACTGCGGCACACAACAACCCGGCATTTTTCGATGTGCGCCCGGTCAGCACCAAGAGAAAAGGCGACAAAGCGAACGCACGTGTTACGGCCGCCGCGCCGCCGCGAGAAAGGGCATGAAAATGGCCGCCGATGGACTGTCACGGCCGGCGAGGCGGCACTCGCCCTCCCAAAGGGTGACTCCACCCTAGAGGGGGCGCGCGCACATCGAGGCACCCTACGGGCGACGGGCGGGAGAGCGTGCAGCGAGGGAGCCTAATCAATTCAATTCAATTCAATTCAATTTTATTCAACATCTTGAGGATGTTGGGTGCGCCGACAAAAAGCCAGAGAGAAGGCTTGACAGAGGTCGACGCACCCTACAATAACTTGACAGCAGCACCAGAATGTTGTACAGTCCACGGCAAGTGAGCACACAGGAAAAAAAAATAAAATACAAATCATGAGTAAAAATCTCCGTGACACGAAGTGCTGACGGTACCTAGGGTTACAGCAATTTAGATGCCTTATATAATGAGTACGGAAGAGTATAGCAAAGCATTTTCACTCTTCCCCTCACTCTTCCCCTTCCCCTTATCCCCTGGGACAATACCTGCGGGGTCGGGGAGACCCCTTAAAAAGAGGTCCGTTCGTCCCGTCCAAATCAGAGCTGAGCAGCTTACTCTCAGAACGAAGTCGAGGCACGACCCGCCAGGCTATCGGGACGAGAGCCGGCTCCGCCAGCTAGTCGTAGTCGTACGCGTCGCCGCCACCCCATGCGATGAGCGCGTAGTCAATGTCCATGACTTTGAATCGGTGACTCCTCTGTCGGACGAACTGCGGGAAACTTTGCCGAGGTACGACCCGCCAGGCACTGCTCGCCGGTCCGAAAGACCGAGCAAGACACGCTCGAAATCTCGAACGCAACACTACCGTGGTCTTGAGACACCCTCCATAAAGACAGCGAAACTACACCAGTACTGCAAGAGTTGTCGCTGCCGCTCCAGGCATTGCAAAGATTTGTAAGTCTCGTAAGCCTGTGACACCGCCTATATCAGGCACCGAACGTCTGAAAATCATATGATATCTGGGACGTGGGGCTTCACGGCCCGGATCGTACATGGGCTGTGAGGGCCGCTGTTGTACGATTAGAGGAGTCAATATTATATCACACCACCTGGAGCTCAATAACCTATGCAGACAATGTAGAGCACATGCATGTTTTTGCATTTCACTTAAGGCAGGGATTCGGACTCGCAACCTTGGGATCAGTAACCGAATGCCAAAGACACTGAGCCATCGCAGTGGAGGAATGTCGCAAACTCCTCGTCCCGGAGCAGAAAGAGCTCAGCTTCACTATTATTTTATATAGTTCTGCTGTACAGCGTCCGATTTTATACTGGTGCACCTGATAGAAAGGCTAATCAACTGGCGAACTATTGCAATATTGACGTGTTTGTAAATTCTTGCTTGAAAAGTAGCGCCAACAAAAAGCAAGCACTTTCGTCTTGCTTGCTTATTTTAGCGATTTTCCAAGTATCATGAAAAAGTAATATGCAAGTGGAGAAACTTACGCGCACTGAAAGCCTACAAAATGATATTCGCTTCGCAATTACTTCTGACTAGACCTTTATGAAAAACATTGCCCTAAATATGTCACTAGTTGAGATAAATTCAACAGCGAGTTGTGCGAACAAGTGGAGCATCTGTGTTGTTCTAGTGATGTCATTATCACCGTTATTTGCCTATATTACGAAAATAAAGCCTAGGCTGCCTTGCTGACTTTTTAAACGCTGTGAGATTAGCGGAACAACTTGTGCCATTTCGGCGGCAGTGCCGAGGGGCGATTGTCCAGAATTCCAGTTTTGAGGGTGCAGGAAACTACCCAGAACCTCGTCAAACTAAGTAGGTTTATTCGAGCCCCAGGCAAGTCATTGCTTTTGCGAAATGTAAGTCTTCCTCGACGCTGACTGTCTCAATTATAGTTCACAAAAGGCACAAAAAAAAGCACGGCCATGTTCCAGGAGGTGGCCTGTCTATGCTTGCGTTTCATTTCAGACAGAGGTCACGCAAAATGAACTCTCTCTTAAAACTGTCATTGATTCGCAAACAAGAAGCTGATGGGGCTCAGCGAGCCATGACAACGTGGGCAGAGAATGAGTGGCCCAATTGCATTGGGAGGACCTGGTTGAACGCTGCTCGAAAGATAAACGAGCGTCACTGACTGCTGTCCAGTTGACTGCTGCTGCCCAAATCAGCTTTGAGGAGGTGGTGTATCTAGGCGTTTCCAAACTTCCCCATCGAGCCAACGATGGGAACTTTAGACCTATACACAAATTCTATACACGATTTGGACGAGTTAGAAAAATATTTCCGAATAACTCTGTCGGACGACGTAACGTGTATTACCTGTATATGGGCTTTGAGTATTATATTTAGATATGCAAAGAATACGGAAAGTGTCAGAGGAATATTCTCGGTTCTACATGTGGAAGGTTTCTCTGAATCACCCTGGCTAGAATTACAATGTTGCGTCTCATTAAAGAAACCCAAGCTTTCCACACTAGCTACTGCCTTGGTGTGCTCATGCTGCACTGAGTAAAGGCTGCGTGCACTCCATCCACGCAACTTGTTATTTTCTTCTTTTTTTCTATTTTTACCCCTGCATTTTAGTACATTTGCCAATCGCATAGGAGTTATTACGAAGGCGCGCTACGAGCTTGCTGTCCAGGTTTCGGCCGCTCTCCCTTTGCCCGTTTATGCGCTTATGTGCTGATTTTAATCTTCACGCCACGTGAGTCTACAGCCCGTACCTTGCAACACAGATTTTGCAATACAGCTAAAATGTTGTGCTTCAACGTTGTTGAATATAATCCATTTATTGACGAGTTCATGTGCATTCAATTGGCTTTTACTTAGTTTCTCAAAAAAAGATACCAACCACGGCATCGAATTATGCGCTGTCGCCGCCCTGAAGTGCGAAGTATGGCCAACGGTTAAACAACATGCGCCGGGCTCGTAGAAGAGAGAGCAGCTGAAGCTGAAGGATAAATGCGCCTTCCCCACAATGCAGCAGTACAAAGAAGAATTTTTTTTTGCGAAGAAATTCTGCTCAATATTGCGCTAAAGAAAAAATAGTAATAAACATCTTGCACAGCTTGAAATGTGGGTGGTACTACACCGACGGCACTGTGGGGGAGCAGCAAATGAAGCTTTGGTGCTGAGGGCAGTGTAATATGGGCTTCATTTTTCGGGTACGGCAAGCAAATTTCGACTGAGGTCAGATATAGATGCTCGAACTTTAGGTGCATAGTAGAGAATAAAAGCAAGCTACTTTTCGCTCATACTCTATGGGGTAGTTGGTGAAATTCCGTGCAGTATGCCTCGCCACTCCAGCTGTAGACCTGGGGCTAGCTATAGATCTGAGGTGCTGGCTGAAGATTATCACGCCGTGTATTTTATTAAGGTCCGCTGAAAAGAACGCTATCCAAAGCCAGCGTTCTTTATTCCAGACTCTTTTTTTATGAACCACATTATAATAGTGCTGATAGCTGAAGATGTTTCTGAAAACAAGGAACGTTCGAACTAAACTAAACTGACGGGTGGTGACAACACGTGGCCAGCATATCTAAGGCTGAACAAACACATCCAAGATGAGCTCCAAAATCAATCAAAATAAAACAAGAAGGAGGTAAGCAAACCAAACTCCAAATAAACTCACAGATTTAAGATAGAAAGCTTTTCTTGTCATGTAGAATTCAGAAACAAGCAACATCTAAAACCCTCCTTGATTCTAGTTTCGATTCTGAGGCATTCAGAAAATTAATTACAAATTAACACTGTTTTGCGTTCACCAACGCTTCATTTCAAGCCGGCTCCAGACATATGGTGTAAAATACGCTGTACTCCAATGAAGCCTGGCAACAGGACTTGGCGTATTTGGAGTCGCATACTCGGTCGAAAGAAATCCGAAATGGAACATGCAAATCACATTGCACTCCTTGCCTACGGCGCAGCCTCCCGAGCCCTGGGCTCAGTACAGCAAAAGTGCTGTGGGCGTATTTTGTTTTACCAACTTGCTAGTCTTGCTAGTCGACTTGCTAGTCTTGCTAGTCGACCGACTTGCTAGTCGTATTTTGTTTTACCGACTTGCTATTATTTTGTTTTACCCTCACACCTGTATGCCTCTGGTGCACAAACCGCCGCCTTGGCTTTGCAACCCTGTGCGGGCTTCAAGTACTTGTCTACAGCGATTCCTCCTGTAGTTCTTGCGACTCTAACATCAAATTTGCTGTGATGAGCAGTATGATGGCACCTGTGAAATGCGATTCATGCAGGTTGATAGGGAAAAGCAGCCGAGATTCCTGTACGAGGAGAGGACTGCTGAGTCCAACCCACCTACATCGCCGGTGACCATCTGGCGTCCTGGATGTGGCGGTGGTGATGCCGCTCGTGATCATCCCTGCAGGTGTTGTATTCAGGACGAACACCATGGCACAGGCGGACATCCATTGAAGAGAAGAACGACGTCTCGCTCCTCGTACGCGAGTCCGGACAGTCTGGGCCGTTGGCTGCACAAGACGCGTACGAAGATGCCCTGCAGACAAAAACATCTACACAGCAAACACCAGCCTGCCAAAAGTGAACCATCGGTTACACGTAGAGTAAAAGCTTACAACGGAACTCCATTAACATCAGTTCCTTTGTTTGCGGAGCTAGCTTGCCAGCTTAGCGCATTAGTGAGCAAAAGATAGTCGGCATGTACTGAGGGGCCCTCAACCTTCAACGGTAGCCACCCTCCGGGTTCTTTCCGAGTCAACCACCCTCAGGGTGTGCATCCCTCCGCCAGTTTCAGAATGTCCTCTGTACATGGAAGACACCCTCCGGGTTCTTCCAGTCACATCCAGATTGTGGCCTCTTCCTCCTCTCGCCTACAGGTGGAGAGGGGCGCTACATGCCAGCCGTCACAGGTGGCAGATAGTTGGCAGGTGGCAGACGGTGTACACAACACTACGGCGGAGAACGCTGGGCTCTTTTTCTTCACGTTGGTGCTTCTAAAGCTAACGCATTAAAAAAAGGGTACAAATTCGCCTTCTAATTCTTTTGGGTCAAGTATTATTGGCAGAGGGGCCCTTACATTAGAACAAGAAAACGACCTCGGATAAAAATAACCAGCGAACTGCACAGTGTTCTTGAGTATGCAAGAAGGTCGAATCTTGTATACGATGAAATCTTTCGGGTGCAGGTAAAATACCTGACTACCTGTTGTAGTACAGAACATGCCAGAATAATAGTTATGCCCGGTTTAAGCACAGTTATACCCAAAGGTCAAATGATGGCTCTGACATGACTAAACAGACGTTCTCGATTCTTCTTCCATGGATAATGAGGCAACCGCGGCTACGCAGCATTTATATACGCGCCATACACCGCCGTCCTGTCACGTAACCTGACAGTCACGGCACCCCGGGCAGGCCACTATGGTGAACCTTTGGTACTGATGGTACACGATAGCATTTTAACTTGGCTAAACCTAATATAGTGTAAAAGCATATCCATATCTCCTAGATCAGAGTTACGAAATGACCCAAGCTAAATTTGAAGGTCGCCATCGTGTTGGACACGGTCAATTATAGTTCGACATCTGACGTTTAACTTAGAGCTCTTGCTAAGCGGCGTGTCAAGGTCAATCAAGGTCAAGGATCGCAACAACACGGAGATCGAGTTTTGTGCCTATAAGAGCTATCCTTCTAAAATGCTGTCCCCGATATGAACAGCAAGGAGGATAGGCTAGCATTCTTGAATCGATCCTGCTTATAAGCGATTCTCAGAACTTTCTGCTTGTCCCTGATCGGTAATAAATGTCTGTGATTTCAGAGCTAACATGAGCTTCTCCACCGGAAAATCTTTGATTGGTGCTTCTCGATGTCATCGGGTCCTCTCCTTCGTTCTGTTTATCGATTGAATACACAGGCTCTGGCTATGCTTCCTATCTTTTTACAAGTAAATTACACTTTGAAGAGTTTTTCTCAGCTATGGTTGACGTGCACCGTCTTTCTCCAACGGTCGACGCCAACCTGTGCCGCATTAGGCTGCGAGCAGAGAGGGTCCAGTTTAAAAATGCCCAGTGTATACACTTCAATAAATATACTCCAGGACAAGTGCGTACAGCCAGTCCTCAGCGGGTCTGAGAACTTCACATGACGTGTCGCGCAGACTAATGTAAAAGGATTTGCAGAGCGCACACTTCTGAGAAACTGCGCTATTAAATAGATTTCCCCTCACACTGTTTTGCACGTTCGAGTTCCTTGACCTGAACCGTCCGATTCCCTCCCCAAAATTTAAAGCAGAAAACGCCAGTGAATCACGTGCACTGGTTGCTGTGCCTGCCCCGTGAGCATCAGTGATTTTGTTTAGTTGCTGTTTGGTGTTTAATGTTTCACAGCAATTTATGCTATAAGGGTGCTGTAGAGGAGGGCACGGATCTCGGAGGCCAGGACAAAATTCAGATGAAGTTGTCCTTGGTGCCCTTGACCCCTTTTTATTAAGCTCCTGTGGGCTCCCACAACAGTCAAGGGAAGTGAACGGACACTGCTATAAAGGCAGTGGTGACAAGGAGGCCCACAACTGAGAGGAGTGCCAGAACATACCTCGCCAGACGGGAGCGGGTCGGGAGAGGACAGCACGGCTCTGTAGAATCTCAAGTCCGCCCTACACCAGCAGGCATAGACTTTGCCGAATTCAGGGCTGTCCACTGCCTCGTTGGTGCCCTGCAAATAATAATAGAAAGAAAAAAACGGCAAATGATTTAGTGCGGTTAGCTTAAAATGAGAATTAGGTGCACTGCCACTTCGGTCTTTGCTTCGGCTTCAGTTCGAGGTTCGGTTTTCAAGGTCAAGCAGGCTCCAGATAAATATCTCGCGAAATTGGACTTAAGCTCCGCCTTAAAGGGCAACTGCACCACTTTTTTTTAGAATTCCGCGATATTCAAAGATTCAAATCTATATAGTCTGTAGGTAAAGCATGCCAAGTGTTTTTGCACTAGCATTTAAAATAGTGATGTAATCGACGATTGAATTTCGCGGTTCTCCTCAATGCTCTGAAGGAGTGCAGAGAAGTTCAGTGTGACGTCACGGAAGGTATGATTTCAAATTACTGCTGTCGTCAGCCACACCATGCCTAGATTCGTTGGACGCTGCCAAACAAATCTCGGTAGGATATGCCTTCGGAGGCGTTGGCTTTTTTTTCCTTCAAAGCAGGCTTTGGTGCGTTGGAAATGTACAGATACCTTTGATGATGTCATCATGCATGCCCCCCCCCCCCCCCCCCTGCTAAGCTTTGTGTGCTGCGGAGAAGCTTGAAGGGCGTCGGGATTTTAATCGGCGATTACTTTACTATTTCAAGTGCTAGCTCAACAAGATTTCGCATGCTTTACCTGCAAGTTCACACATTCAACTTTCTTAAGCTCACTGATTTCTAAAAGTTAGGCAGTTTCCCTTTAAGGGTATGACCTGGTAGCTCTAATGTGTTAGAATTTGTCGTTCCCTGCTTTACATTCACAGATCGAGCACTCCTGGCACAGTGGTGCAGTGGTCAAGCGATGCGCCACTGCCCTTCCATGGCAGGTGCTGTCATCTGTGGGGCTTGCGAGACTTGGGTTTCTCTTCCCTAGAAAAACTCAAGGTGACCCAGAGAGGCTTTGGACAGACAGACACATTGGCGAAATCTACAAGATATGGAGCACAGGCACCCAACAACTCACAATGGGCTGCTGCAGGAACGCGCAAACGTTAGCAAGCCAACAGTCCAACCATACACACATTTCCAGCATGACGTTCGGAGCAATCGGCCAGTGGATCTCTTCTCGGGACTGCCAACACCATTTGGGACTGCTTTTCTCTCTTTTGCACCTATCGAACATTTCTGTGCAAGCTTTCCTAACCCGGCTGGTTAAGCACAGAAAAAAAACCTGTCAATGTTTGTTCAAGCTTCGTCCCCACGGACGTGCAGGGTCGTCCACTCCTAACTTGAACATGCAAGAGGTATAGCTGCTCTCTTCAGTTTTTTTCAAGCGAACTTTCCGGCTACTACGTATTTTGGCCGGAACATTTTAGAACGCAGCTCTTTGGCACCCGTTCCTGCGTTCCGCATCTTCGTCAGTTGTAATATGCCACCTGACAGGTGGTGTGTTATGGCGTGTGACAGAAAGCATGTCGGCAGGAAGCAGTAGAATGAAACGCCAGCTGCAACGGTGAAAGCTGTGGGTGGTGGCTGGCACGGGAAGATCCCGTAGGGTGGCTAGCAACAGGTGACAACAGGTGCAAAGATTGAAGGCTTTGTTGACTTGGGACCATATACACCACAAAAAAGAAAAAAAAAACATTACCATGCAATCATGGCCTCGTTGTGATGTTCGTGCCGCTTGTTGGTAGCTGGTCTCAAGTCCTTGGTGTTTTTGGGAGCAATGAGAATGTGAAAGGTGACCTGTTGGCCAAAATTGTACTTGAGTCGACAGTTCTGACAGAAAGAGCTGGTCTCTTTGTGGACTACGTAACTTGCGACGCAGCATCTTGGAACAGGAAAATGTGGCGCATGTTCAACGTTCGAGCAACATCGAAAGAGGTGATCTGTAAAAAGACACATCCTGTAGACAGCGGCCGTTTTTTGCATTTTTTTTCTGATTTTCCGCAGCTGGTCAAAAATGTCCGAAACCGGCTCCTCGTCACAAATTTTGAAACCCCTAAGGGTTCGGTTTCCATGCAGTTTGCTCGAGATGCTTTCAAACTCGACAGTAGTGCTGTCACAATGAAGGCAATGCCAGGAATAACAAGGGTGCACATTAGCCCCAACAATCTTGAAAAAATGCGGGCAAGTTACGCTTTCCTACTGTTTGGCCATGGTCCTATGCGAGCATTTTTTCTGTACCGGACTCAGCTGGAGGGGAGCTGCGGTAATATTGAAGCCCCGGAAAAGTTCTTCATGGGAATGAAGTCCCTGATTGGTGTAACGACTGCAAGGTACCCAGCAGAAGCACTAAGAAATACCTCTGCATGTGCTGAGAAAATAAAGGAGATGCTTAGTTTCTTGGACGTTTGGGAGCAGCATGCTCATAAGAAGCATTTCCTCAGTGAGTCAACAGCGGAGGTCTTAAGAGTCACCCTGACAAGTACTCTTGAGCTCCTCCGCTATTTGCACGAAAAAATTGGCTATAGCTACTTGAAGACGTCCCGGCTTAGTCAGAATAAAGTGGAGAACTTCTTCGGGATTGTTAGACGGTCATCTGGCTGCAACTCTCACCCGACGCCGCCGCAGTTTGTGTTCACAGTTCACTGTCTGTCTTTTTATAACTTGGCTCACAGTGTTGCAGGTGGGAATGCGGACAGCGATGTCATCAGTTTTCTTCTTGATACTGGGGACAAGGAGGAAACCGCAAAGCAACAGCTGATTGATACAGTGAAGATTTGCACAGAAGAGCAAGCGGGAGCATCAGGTTCATGTGACAGTGCTGAAGCAGTGGAACATGATTACCATGCGCAGCGAAGTGACTCTAGGCTAGCTAATTTATTATATCTCTGGCTATGTGGCAAAGAAATGTGTGCTTCCAAGCAAGTGCTCTGTTTGTATCGACAGCCTATTACTTCCAGCAGAGCAACGGCGCCGATTGCATGCTGCAGCACTTGTGCAGCACAATGATCAAGGAGGCTTCCTGGAGCCCTCGCTTGAACTGATTCGTTTTATAACCAGGCTAGAGGACATTTTCACAAGTTGTTTCAGTCTGCGAAAGGTACAGCGTGAAAGTGTGATGGACATCTTGCACATGGTACATTGCGCTGCTCCCTTAAAGGTGGGATTCAGAGAGCATGCAGAAAATTTGACTCCTCGCGTAGTCAGCTTTTATGTAACCACACGGATACATTTTTTTGTCAGGGGCTTAAACAAGTCCAAGATGCTGTCAAAGCGAAAGGCCGCGGATCACCTAGCTCAAGCTGAGCAGGCTTAATTAGCTACATTTGTACAGACCTTGTAACCATGTATTGCAGCTTCTTGCTCTCCTTGTGTTCCTCTGAAGAAGATGAAAAGCATGTGGAATAAAATTTGTCAAACAGTGGACGCAGTTTCGCGCTTTATTTTTCTTGTGGCCGTCGCGTTTTAAACCTTGCTTACTGCGAGCACTAAAAAATTACCGTGCTTTCGCGCATATGAAATAACGTGCAAATTAAATCGCCCAATTCTTTTGCATCTGTTCCAAATGGCAGATACTGTAAATGATTTTACCTCTGCTTTGCGAAATTTTTTACTGTCGAAATATTCTTACCCTTATTAGCGAAATGCTGAGTTCCCGAAAAATACATCGACTGGCTTTCGTGTGCTTCTGGTTTTGTTTACAATGAAAAGTCCGAAATCGTAGGGTCAGTTCTATAAAAGTTGACGCTGACAAAGGTGCCTGAAAAAGAATTTAAATAAATGGCGAGCCAACAGTTTAAAGGGATGCTGAAAGGTTTCCCAAAAAAATTGAGTGAAGAGATGCACTTTACAGTTTTCCACCCTCGGAATTCGAATTTCTCATCGAAATTAGGCAGAGGAAAGCGTAAACCTATTTTATTTTGGCGAAAAGTGCAGCAGCAGCCTCGGGCCAGCTCGCGCGCCTCGTTGCCGCCTGTGATTGGTTGGGCGCCTCGTGACGTGAACACTGGCGTTGGCTCGGTGAGCCCGGCTCGGTCGCCGCCGATGTAGTACATGAAGCGCGTCGCGCGGTGGTTCGGGCTGTTGGTTTGATGCTTATATCCCAATGGAACACATCGATGATTACCAGGAGGATCTTGGCGTCATCCCCTACATGTACGAACCAATCGCAAAGAGCAAACCGCTCCAAGGAAGCAACGATGCTGGCGCAAGCGGTGCTTTTGGCTTGAACGAAAGCGAAGTGTCAGCATCTCCACGTGTTGGAAATGTCCTTTCGTAAGCATACTTTTCTAGCCAAACTTCATTCAGAGATACAATAAATTAATTTTGAAGCGAGCAAATGTTGTATAGCACTGCTCCACGAAATTTTCCTAATGCAAAGCGGGATGCGATCGTCGGCACTGTTGTCTTGCCGCTTGTCGGTGCTGCCGCAAATCTGCTCGTAATCCACACAGACCACTGACATGCGCAAGAAGTTATCAGGCTCTTTTGGCACGCAAATTTTATGCTGGCATCGCTTCACGGTCGCTGCGTGCCGGCTCGGTTCATAACACACGCGTAAAACAGAAGTTCGCGGCGCTTTGCGGCAGAACTCGTCGAGGTGACAAACGTGCGCCTTCCGTTCTGCGTGCCAAGATGGTATCTGGCAGTAAATTAAAATCCTTGTTTAGGCGAGTTGCTTCATACTGCAAGCCCTTGTAGGAATATCTCCATCCGTTTGCGGCCGCCTTTATCGTGCTGTTCTCAGATCAAGCGACAAGTGATTTTTTTCACTAACTCGATGGCCTCGGGCTGCAACCGAGCAGGCCGAATCGCAAGGCTGGCTGTAGCACACGTGGCGCAGAATTATATATTATTATTAATGTATGAAGCCATGCAGCACTCGGCAATTTTTTTACGACTACATGTGTTAATATAAATGTATTCCTGGCAGAACACTTTACTGGTGTTGGCTGCATTAGAACTTGAACAGACTTGTCAGCACTTTTACAAAAGTTCAGTGCAGGGTCGTCAGCAGCATCTGCCAGTGGCATTCGACTTGTTGCACAGTCCTCATTTGTATTGCTGTTTGGTGTGCATTCTTGACTGTCTGGTGTGCAGCCTCCAGGTGTGATGTCATTTTCCATGCACTCTTGATTTGCACTGTCGTCTGGTGTGCAGTCTTGATCTTGCAGCAGTTCGGCAAGAACCTGAAAGGCATAAGCCATATGATGTTATTGTTGCAAACAGAACAAAAGTGTGCTTCAGTATGAGTAAAATCTTCTGGTTTATTTCATAAACCATTTTGTTGATTGGCGAGCTCCGTGCAAAGTGAGGTCATTTATTATATACCAGGTGTTTCTTTAGAAGGTCCAAAATTTATTTTAAAAATGGGTAACTAACCTTGTATTAATTTTATCCCTGGGGCTATATTGGGGGATATGGAAGACACCAG